>NW_020837951.1:8839277-9098815 GCF_003676395.1 Aethalodelphis obliquidens
CACACACACACACACACACACACACACACACACACACACACACACACGCGTGCGGCCTTGCAGGGCATTTGCAATCTCCTCCTGGGGATGCGCCCCCCACCCCTGCTCCTCCCACCACCCCAGAGAAGATTCCTAAATGTTCAACTCTGAGAAAAGGATGTCCTTGCTCAGGGCTGGGGGGCGGGCGGGGGAGCTCCAGGAGTTGGTGACTGAAATGGCTGGTTGGCCCAGATGGGCCACAGTCACCCGAGGCCCTGCAGAGCTCACTCCCAGGTGCCCACTCTCCGTCCAGGGGACTCCTGGCAATGCTCCCCGATGCCCACTTTCTGCCAAGAGCAGAAGCTGAGTGTCTCAGAACGCCTGGGTCCTCCCTCTCCCTTGCCACCTGCACCCACATTTGACTCACCATCAGGTTCCTATTTGGCTCTCGATCTGACCCTCCTGTCTGGTGGTGAGCTGTTTAGGGGAGCTGGGTGTGTTAGGTGCCCACAGTGCCTGGCCACCAGCATGACGCACCCTCCCCCTTCCTCTGCTGGTGGTCCCACTCACTCTCCCAGGTCCCCTCAAATGCCTTTCAAACCCTTGGGAGGTGCCCCCACAGGGTCAGGCTCTCCCCCTGCCCCAGCACCAAGAGCACTGTGTACTAAGCACCTGCTGCGTGCCTGGCCCTGGGCTGAGCTCATGCATTCTCTCTCATTTCCTCCCAACCCTGTAAGGCAGGGGAAACGACCACCCATTTCACAGATGAGTAGACTGAGGCTCAGAGAGGCAATGTGCCTTGTGCCAAGCCTCGCAGCTACAAAGTGTCAGAGCCCCAAATAAGAGAGAAGGTTGGTGTGTGATTCGGCAAAGGACAAAAAGAGCTGCTTGCTTGGGATGTGAGCAGGGTTCCTGGCACTGTGCCTGGCACAGGCTGGCAGTGGGAAGTGCACAACTCTGACCAAGTCCCTGTTGCAAGGCGCCCCATGGGTCTGTGGACCTCATCACATCAGGCCATCGCTGGACTCACAGTTGGCATTGCTGGTGGAGGGGTGCGTGATAAAAACAACGCTCCCGCTTACCCAGCGCTCTCTGTGTCCTGGTTTATGGAGGCCACCGAGGCTCGGAGAGGGAAGCCCTTGTCTGGGCTCATCTTGCCGAACACGGTGCAGCCAGGATTCTGTCTCAGGCTGTGTACACCCCTCCCCACCCCCGGAGGCCAGGCCCTGGATCCCTCCTCGGCACCCTACCCAGTGTGACATCTTTACGGCACATGCTGGGCCTGCGAAGGCCTGGATGGGGTGAGGGGGAGGTAGGACACCTCTCAAGTAACGGATTGTAAATTCCTAGGCCCGGGCTTTCCATCCCTAACAACCTCCTCCCCGGGCTCACAGCGCCTGTCCCTTCGCAGCCAATTTAAATGAGGGGTCCCAGACCCTGGGCGTAAAGCATTCCAGACTCGGGAGAGGGGGCAACTATTGTTTCTCTAAGAAAAAATAAAATAAAATAAAATCAACTGGGTCTCTGCAGCTTCTAATCACTCTCACATGTGCTGCATGGCTCCTGCCGAGGACAGCCCTCTACAGTGTGTCAGTCCCTCGGGGGCACAAACCCTGCTTCTCCCCAGAGCATGTGAGGAAGGCCCCAGATCCCCATTATACAGTGAAAGAAACTGAGGCTGGGGGAGGGAAGAGAGAGCCACCGTGCCCTGATCACCCACTCACAAAGCGGACAAGGGGACACCTCGCTTGAGGTCACCAGCCAGCACAAAGACGAGCCAGGACCTCCTCAGGCCGACAGGCCCCATGGGATTTGAATCCCCACCCTTCGGGACTCCAGAGCTGGAGGCCTTTGCCCTGTTCAGCGTGGTCTCCCCACACGAGGAGCGTCGTTGCCCCCTCGGAAGGGGCCTGGTCCCTACAGCCCTACCCTGGGCAGGTCCCCACACAGCCTGCAGCTGGGGCCTAAGAGCATCGAGGCTGGTTTTTAATAAGGAAGATGAATTTTCTTGGAAGCCCAGGCTCTGGAGGAGGGGGCAGCAGAGGCTGCGACCGAGGCTCTCTCTGCCCTTCTGGTGGGAGAGCAGCGGCGGCCTGGCTGCTGGGGGCTTGGGCTGTGGGGGACCGCCGCCCCGGGCCTGGAGGGAGCTGGCTCTGCGCGGTCTGAGCTCTCTCCCCGCGTAAGCCCACAGGATATTACACTGCCTTTGTGTGCCGGGTGACCCAGCTGCTGGTTATTGAAAAATTCCACCGCTCGGCACAGGGCAGGCCCGCTGACCCCTCATCCCGGGACTCGCCTATCTTTCAAAAGATACGGGATTAGAGCACCAGACCCGACCTGGAGCAAAGCCCCGTCTGGGGTGTCTGTGTTTTCGTGGCCTCTCGGGATACTGGCTGGAGTGGGCTCTTGGCGCAGGATTTAATTAGTTGGAATCAGCCTGTGATTACTGCGGCGACTATTTACCCAGCCACTCTGCAGTCTGAGCCCCGCTCGGAACAAAGATGGGCCCCTCGGCCCCACTGGCCGGCCCAGGGGCCCCAGCTGAGCCCAGGCCCAGCTGCGGGGAGGGGAGGGCCGTGGGCCTGGCCACCAGGCCTTCCGCTGGCACACCTCATTTAGCTGGTATTTGTGGGTTTTCTCAATGCAAAACATCTAAGTGAAGCTTTTAAAAAATTAAAGCATCTCAAGAAATTTATGGTCGATTTCCGAGCCTGGTCCCCCTACCCCCGCCCCGCTCACAGCTCGGCAGCAGTGGTGGAGCAGAGCCAGGTTTACTGGGATGGGATTGAATCCTGCCCATTCGCAGGTGAGCTGGGCCTGGACGTGTGCCCGGGATGTCCAGCTCTGCGAGTGTTGGGGAGGTGCCCTCGCCCTGAGCTTCCGTCGCCCCCAACTCCGCCACCTGGATGCCCCCTGGCTGTGTGTCTGTCTGTCCTGCAGTCCCCACCAGGCAACCATTGTGCTAGCAGCGAGCTTGGTCAGGGAGAAGAGGTCTACGTGTACACAAGTCTGGTGGGAGCCCGCCTTCCACCACGGAACACAGGACTCCACACGTACACACGCCTCCCTGTACGCACTCGTGCGTGCACGCCTGGGTTGCATGCACCAATCGTCTACAGCCCCCCAAATCCACCTACCCAAGCCTGCCGATACGGATGTGTGTGTTGGCACTGCATAGGCACACATCCATACACACTCACGTACGGCCACACACCCACCTGAACATCTGTATTTGCCCCACCCTGCTGTTCATGCCTGCATAATACACACGAGTGCCGGCGCCACCGTGCACACACATACTGTCCGCACATATTCACATACACACTAAGACGTGCCTCCTTTTATGACTGCACGTGTGCGTAACTACATCTACAGGCTGATCTCTGAGCATGTTCACACGTTCTACCGCTGTGCATGACCGTGGATGCACGTACATTCCTACTGGCGGAGACACTGTGTAGGCGTGTCTAGCCATGGGAGGCCATTGGGGCTGTTTCAGGGGTCCGCCCTTAGAGGGGTGTCACCCACGTTTGCTCCAGTGACTGCTCTGGGGGACACAGTTCTGCTGGCCTCCGTTCTGGGAGGTTGAGGCACAGGCCAGAGGTACTCTTGGGAATTCAGATCTGGGAGACCTCCCAGTGCCAGGTTTCTGGAGGAGCTGCCATGTTGGGGTCCCTGTCAGTCAGGCAGCTCCTGCCTGCAGCTGTCATCAATCTCGGGCCCGGGAGCCCTGCCCTCAGCTCCTCTGCAGGCATCCTCCCTCTCACCTGCCTCCCTCACCTCTGCCAGGGTCACTGTGGCTCCTGTCCTGCCTCGTGGTCCTGGGGGTTTTCGGGGGGCGGGCATCCTGGGGGCAGGGAAGCGGGCTATCCAGTTTCCAAGAGACTTTGGGCTCCCTTTCTGCCCTGCCCTAGATACAACTGACCCCCTAGCCCCAGTGCCACATGGCCTCATAAGTACACACACACACACACACAGGGACACTCGTAACACATGTACACCTATGGACACACATGTGGACACACAGTCACACACACCTAAGGTGACTAGGATGCCATCTACTTACCCAGGGAAACCTGAGGGCACATACAAAGGTATACACAGGCACCTGCAGATACACGGTGTGTACAAACACACACAGAGCACACAAAAACCCAAGCATACACTAGCACACAAGAACTTAAGAGATGCTGGACAAACAAGGACACAAATCGACACACGAAAACAAAGACACATAGGCCCACACAGGTGGCAAGGGACACACCTAGACATACAGGTATACACACACACACGCACGCGCACACACACACACACACACACACACACACACTACAGGCCCAAGTGAAGCTCTTTTTCAGAAGAAAACGTCTAGGAAGGTCTGGCTCTCCTAAAAGTAGCCGCAGGGTTAATGCTGGGTGGGGCAGGAGGCCCAGGCTGAGAGGGAAGAGGCCAGCCCGCAGCCGCAGCCCAGGCTGCTGGGTGGCTCGTTCAGGGCCCCCAGCTCGCTGACCGCCTCTCCTCCCGAGCTGCAGTCTTCCCCGGGCCTCGCACCCTTGCTGGCCGTCCACCCCGGTTTCTGCCCTATTGGCCCAGCTCCAGCTCCCCTTGGCCTCAGCCCATGTCAGACACATGAGCTCCCAGCCCTCAGCTGGACCCTGCTCCGCTTCCCTGCTGCTCCTTGCACACACTGTCACCTCTCCACCTTCACTCCTGCCTGCTGGCTCCCTGGAAGGCCCGCCCATCTTCTCTGCTGTGCGAGCCTCACTCTTCCTCCCCAGCCCTCCCCGCAGGCTGCAGGGCCAGGGCCGCCCAGTGCCCAAGGTGGCCAGAGAGCCCCTTGGCTGGACTGGACCCCAGGACTGTCACCGTCTCTGGGTCCATTTCTAAATGGCAAATAAATCTGACTGCATCTCGGGTTTTTTACCCAACAAAGCCTCCATGGTGGTTTAAGAGAGGAGGAAAAATGCAAACACTTACCCCACTCTGTGGGTAAAGGGAACCAGTTCCCCTGGGGCTCCTGGCTCTGTTTGAGTATCACTCCTTGATGAGCGCCACCCCAGGAGGGCCCGGGTGAGAGTAGGGGGCACAGAGCGGGGAGAGCGGGGGGCTTCTTTGGAGTCTGTAGGATGTGGATTCATCTTAGCTCTGTGACCCTGGGCTCATGACTTCCCCTCCAGAGGCTCAGTTTCCTCCTCTGTAAAACGGGAGGTTATCACCTGCCTTCGCAGGGTTCTGGTGAAGAAACAAGGAGAGGGTGAGTGCTGAGAGCCCAGGACGGTGCTCAGGAAGTGACTCCCACACCCCCTCCAAGGCCTGAGCACCTCAATACTGAGGTCCCTGTGGACCCCTGGCCTCACTAAGAGTCCCTGTCCCCGAGCCGCAAACTCCCTCAGCATCTCTTCCTCCCCCTCCCCCTCCTAACCTGCCAGGACACTCAGCTCCCGGCCTCCTCCTCAACCTGCCCACCTCTCCCCATCCCTGGCCAGCCAGGCTCTGAGGAGACTGTCCACACCCACTGCTACCTTAGCCTCACCTGCATCCCTCCCCACACAACCTGGTTTCAGCTTTCTCCACTTGCCCCAAACTACCATTCAGCTGAAAACACACAACACCTTCCAGACCTAAGGGCCTTATTCATTCATTCATTCATTCATTCACTCATTCACTCCTTTAACCACCCAGTGTTTAGTGAGCAGCTTCTATGTGCCAGGACTACGCAAGGGGCTTGACAGCCTCCTCTGCCATTTACACATTTCACCATCCCTTTCTTCTGGTAACTACGAAGGCACATGGTCTTGGTTTCCCCCCACATATTTGCAGGTTCCTGGTTCGCCACCTGCTCTTAAATGCTAGGACCCCCAGGGCTCTGTCCCTTTATGACTTTGATTGTCGCTTTGATGCCAAATGCCCTCAAGCCACCACCTCCAGTTCTGCGGCACTGATCCCTCCTTCAGGGACCCCCTTCCTCCCCTGGGCTCCAGATCCCTTCGCCCACCTGCTTCCTGGACTGCTGAGAGTAGATGCCCCCAGGGCAGCACCACCCAATGTGTTTACACCCCAGTTCCCGTCATGCGGCACATGTGCACAAAGATATATGTACCAGGATGTTTGCTGATGTATTGTGTGTGTGACAGTGAAGCACTGGCTACAGCCCAAAGGGCTGTCAGTGGGGGAAATGGGTTAATAAATCAAAGCTCACCCATTCCTTGGACTGTTATGTCGTGGTTACAAGGACAGAGGTAAATGCACATGCACTGCAATGGGCAGATGTCCTCAGCACGTTGCTAAGTGGAGGAGGCAAGTGCAGAGCCGCGCAGCGCCGAGAAAATACGGATTCCTAAAGAGGAAAGCCAACTGCATGTGCACGGGACATGCTTGCAGAACATGCTCGCACACATGTAGGAAAGGTCTGGAATGTTCCCCATCAGTCGCTGACGGCCTCTGAGCAGGGAGTGGGGGAAGGGATGAGGACTGTCCCATTTTGCTTGACTTACCTCTGCTTGGTCTGGATTTATTAAACAAGCAACAAAGACTTTTATAATATAAAAAAGAAAAGAACGTGCCGCAGGCCCATCGTTCTCCTCCCTAAGCTCGGTTCATCTGCCCAGCTCTTCTAGAGGTGACACTCACACCCCGGGCTGAGGTCCAGGACCCCAGGACCCCGCGACCTTGGTCTACTCCACTTCCTATTCTGCCCACGTGGCACCTCTGTGGACCCCTGTCCCTGTACACCCACCCTGCCAGCCCTTGCACTGGCCTCCTGGACCTCTCTGCCTCCTCCTGGCTCTTTGGGAATGAAAGTCAAATGGTGTCACGCTGCTCAGTCGTCTTCAGAGTCCCTCCCCTGGGCAGCCCGCAGTCCTCCTTGGCCAGCCCGAGCTCTCCATCCACACTTTGAATCCATGAAGCACCCAGAGCAGTGCCAGCGCAGAGGCAAGGCCAGACACCTGAGCTGTGGCCCTCCTGATCGTGGCCGCTTCAACAACTTCTCTTGCCCACTTCCCTCTTCCTTTTGCTGTTTCTTTCTTTGCCCTCAGTTTTCTGCCCTCTCCCTCACTGCCTCTCCTTCCTCTTTCTAGGAGTGGATCTGAGGCTCCAGCCGCACAAAGGCAAGCTCTCCCTGATCTGGCTCCACTCACGTGATCGGCCTCACTCTCGAGGCTACTGCGCACTCTGAGATTCTTCCTGGTCCACCTCTCTGCCTTTGCTTCCCCCATCCCTCCTCCTGGCCTGCCCAGGGCCCCCTCCAGGGCTGTTGGTTGAATGCTTTCTGTCCTTCAGGGCTATTCAATGGGCGCTTCCTCCAGGGAGCCCGCCGGCACCCCTGGCATCCTCCTTCGGGCTACCATAACACCCTGGGACCCTGCAAGGTGGGGAGCCGAGCAGCCAGACCTGGGTTCAGATCTGACTTCTCAAACCTCAGTTTTCCCATCTGTAAAATAGGGCAAATACAGCAGCTACCCTCACGGGTTGTCAGGGGGATTCCTGAGCTCCAGGGCACAGCACCTCAGCCCAGGGCCGGCTCAGGCGCCCCACACAGGGCAGCTCCAATGGAGATGCTTCCTCCTCCCATCTCTGTTTCACAGGCACAACACTGCAGCCTCTCAACGCATGGCTCCTTCTGGGTTTTGGTCAGCGTTTGCATTAACCCTGGAGACAATGGTGCAGCCCTCAGGGAGGGCCCACGCCCCGCCTCGTTGGGTGTGTGAAGGTCTCCGTGCAGGGGACACAGCTGAGATGCCCCAGGCTGGCATGAGCTGGCCTCGCTGAGGAGGCGGGCTGCTGGGGGCAGGTGGGGGGCAGCTGGTGCCTGATCTGTTCAAAGGGCAGCGATTCTCCACGCCTGTGAGGGGCGGGGGTGGGGGGGTGGGTGTCAGGCAGGCCTTCTCCTCCTGAACACACACCACCTGGGGAGGGAGTGGTCCAGATCAGAGACTTGGCAACCCCGCCCTTGCAGCCCAGTACGGGGAGCACCGGAGGGGCCTCTGTTTCTCTGGGAAAGAGAGGCCGCCCCCCTTCTCCAGACGGCCCTCCTGGAGCAGCCCCACTGCCGCTGCCGGAGGCTGCACCGCCCTGAGCTGGGCGAGCCTTTTTTGGCAACACTCAGTAAATACTCAGTACTGCACTAAGGCAATAAATAGTCATTTTAAGGAAACCGAGACTCAATTTAGCCACCAGAGTCAGGAGCAGCGGTTAGCAGGGCTGCGGAATGTCACCGCGCAGCTGGCAGCTACCCCGCCAACCGCGTGGCCCCAGCTCCAGGGGGACCCGAACAATGGGCCGTGCCAGGCTGCACCGCCCCTCCCCCCAAATCAGGTTACCCTGCCAGGGGGTGGGGTGTGGGGGGTGTGGCGTCGAGGAGGGGGACTGGGTTTAGGCAGCAGCTCCCTGAGCTGGAGGAAGCCAGAGAGGCAGGAGGGCCTGGCGGGAATACCCCACCCCCAGCTGGGGATGATGATAATAACACAGGAGCAACACTGAAAGCATCGCCACCGAGTGGGCCCTTGCTCAGTGCCAAGCACCCTGCTAAGCACTGTACATGCATCATTTTATTGAATGCTTCATCCCCTCTAATAAGGTAGAGACCTTTCTCCCCATTTCACAGGTAGAGGAATCGAGGCTCAGAAAGGTGAAGTACTTTGGTCAAGGACAGGAAAGGTTCTGCACAACTTGTGCCTTTATTAAGCACCTAGTGTGGGCCAGGTCACACGTTCTGTCTCAGGACACATCCCCATTCTACAGGCAAGGGAAGTGAGGCTCCAAGAGGGGAAGGGGCTGGGAGGTGACGCGGCCCGGCTCCCCGTCGACGGCCCCTTGGCCTGGTCCAGAGGAGGAGCGTGCTGCCCCCCATCTGGGCCCGTCCATCTGATCAGGTTGGGGAGTGCGCTGGGCTGAGGGGGGGATTTGGGGGGCCGGGGCCTGTGACATGGTTTCCAGAGTTATGCGTACAAAACAAACAAGGCTCCTCTGTGAAGCACTAGGGGATTTGTGTTCATTGCCATGGAAACCACACAGAGCGTGCGGGGGAGGGGAGCCTGGCGGGTGCTCTAAGACCCCCACAGCCTCAGACCTGGGGCCAGCTGTGGGTGGCCCAGAGGCCGCTCGTGGCACATGAGAGGTGGCTGCACAGGTGTCTCTTCCTCCTGGTGTCTCCCGGGACTGGGGTGGGAGGCAAGACCCTGGTACAAGGTTCAGGCCAGGTTCTGTGGGAGCTGCTGGTACAGGAGGGCAGAGGAGCCCCATCAGTCAGGACGTGCCAAAAATACCAGGAGAGAGAAGAGCAGCAACTCCTACCCATCCAGCTAAAAACAGTCCCACGCTGGGAGGCAGAGAGGCCGGGAGGGGAATTCCCCACAGATGGCCTGGCCCACTGCCCCTGAGCTGTGGGTGGCCTGGTCTGGGATGAGCCCATTTCATGGGCAGGGCAACCGAGGCCAAGGCCAGGGCCAGGGCCCTAGCACGCTGTCTCAGGAAAGGCTCTCTCAACAGTGACCGTCGGCTCTGCGCCAGGCAATGCCTGGCAGGTGATGTGCAGGTCTGGTTTCATCCAAAACAAATCGGGATGATGACGATAATAATAGCTGCAGTCATTACCATTTATCGCACATTCATTCCCTGCCAGGCATCGTTTGTTTCATCTCATTTTAGAAATGAGGAAAGGATTATCATTATCCCCACTTTACAGATGAGGCAGCTGAGGCTCACAAAGATACCTTGCAAAAGGCACACAGCAGCTGGGATTTGAACCCAAGTCTCTCTGACTTCAGAGTTCTTAAACCTTAGGTTGTTCCCTTGAGGTCACCGAGGCTCAGAGAGGAGCAATCACCTGCCCCAGGTCACACGGCCACAGAGCCAGGATTGGAGCCCGGGGTTTTCTGCCTCCCAGGTCCAGGTCCCTCTCCAGGTCCCACGCGGGTCACCACAGCTGACGCCGTCCTCCTTGCCAGCAGCGTGTGGACTGTGCCTGTTTGTTCTTCCCGCTTGGCAGCCCTGCCCCCACCCAAGCCTCCTCCGTCTGTCTCTCTGAGCTGAGGACACCAGCCTCCCTGCCTGTCCCCTGTGGCACAGCCCCGCCCAGAGGAAGGCCAGGCCAGGGCCTGGGGCTGCCCTGTCTAGACACTTCTCAAAACTCGGGGCCTATCCTGGCTGGGCCCAGCAACAATGGGCCCTCTGTGCCCAGCTCAGGGCCTGCTCCAACAGGCTGCCCACCGGCTCCCAGCCCAGCCCCACACACTTCCGCAGTACCTCCCCAGGCCCCTGTGCTCACCCCAGGCGCAGGCATCCTTCCCCCTGAGGGCAGGGCGTGGGAGTCGCATGCAGCTAGATCAGGGAACTGGTTCTGCAGAATTCCCAGGGCTGTGCTCCCAGGCTGGGAGCCAGGAGGTTTCCAGGGACAGGAACCAGGCCAGCCGCCATGCACAGGCTGGGACATTTCGGTCCCTGTCACGACCCTCAAGCCAAGAGGCTCCTGGCCCCACTTTACAGCTAGGGAGAGTGAGGCTGAAGGGAATTTCCCTGGCAAGGGTCACTGGGAACTATAAATAAATGAACGCTTCCTGGGCAGGTATAGTCATAACTATTATTATTAGGCTCCCATGCACTGAGCAATCACTCATGCCAAGCCCCTGCTAAGCACTGCACGTGGGCCATGTCTCTCAGTCAACACAGTCTCAGAGCACAAGGTACCATATTAACCCCATTTGTACAGACAAGGAAAACCCAAGCTGGGAGAAGTAAAGTGACTCTCGTAAGGCTATGCAGCTGGCAAGTGAGAGACGGGCCGTGGTACCCAGGTCTGTCTGACTGCAGCCTTCTTTAACCTGCAAGGTGCTGGGGGTAGGAGCCTGAGGGGGGAGGGGGCCCTACTGGCCCGCGGGTACCCTCTGTGCCCAGTGGGCCTAGCGCTGGGAGAGGCCTGTCTCTAGCCGTTCTGCCTCCACAATCCCCGCATTGTTGATTCATTAGGTAATTTCCCTGGAAGCACCAGCTGTTCGGAGGGTGGGAAGATGAGTGATTGATGCGGCTGGGGGCTGCGGGGGCCACCGGGGCCGGGGGCGCTGCAGGCCTGCCTGGGGAGGGCAAAGGTCGCGCCTGGCCAGGTGTCCTCCTCCCGGCTGTGATGGCCACACCTTGCAGGGACCCCTCTGAGGAGAGTGAGGGGCAGGCCAGCCCCTCCCACCGGGGCCTGGCATCTCCAGGTGCCTGCTCAGGGCTGGGCCACAGCCACACCACAGGCTGGGGGGCAGGGAGGGGCAGGCAAGGACCCCACAGGGCCCCACAGAGCCCCAGGCTCCGGCGGCCCAGCTGAGCTGGGGCGGCTGGGGCGGAGGGAGGGCCTCCCTCTGCTATGGCTCCTCTGAGGGCTGTCTCTCCATGGCCTGCGGGCTGGCCCATTAAACCTGCTCAGCTGCCCAATAAACAGACAGCAACCATGTGCTGCGGCTCAGCTTCAGTGCCCCCCACGCGCCAGCCCTCCGCCCACCACCCGGAGCAGCTGCCCTGGACATGTCTGCCTGCCTCGTCCTGGGCTGCCCTGTTCAGAACCCGCCCGGGCCCTGCCAGCGCTCCTGGCAAGAAGCCAATGGAACTGCAGACGCAGCCCTGCATTGGGGCGTCCACACTGGCCTCAGAGGTCACCCTGCGTGGGGTGTCTACACTGGCTGCAGAGGCCACTCAGGGTTAGTGTATCTACATTGGCCTCAGAGGTTGTCCTGCATGGAGAAGTTTTTCTGCTCTTCTTCCCTGGGCTACCTCGTTCCCATCTTAGATCTTAGATCTTGCTGTTTCAGGGACCCCTTCTGTGGGGTCCCTTAACTGGTTAAGCTCTCCTGCTCTGACTCTGCAGCAGCTGCCTGTGTCGTCCCGCATCACGACACCCACCAAAGGCCCCGATGCTGCCTGTTTCATCCCCACCCAAGAACCACAGCAGGCATGGACTGCAGCTGGCCTGGCTACAGCCGCAGCCCCGCCCACACACGAGATGCTCAGGGAAGACTAGTGTTAGACTGAAGGAAGGACAGGATAGGCAGATAAATCCATTAAGCAAAGATTGCCCGAATGTTCACACGAGGCTGGAAATCACTCTGACCTCTTGTATTTCAAGCCCTGCTATGGTGCTGTGTTCTAGGCTTTGGTACAAGCCCTTTACAAATAATATTAACCCAGTTAATATTGTTACTACCCTATTTACAGATGAGAAAATTGAGGCACAGAGAGGTTAAGTAACTTGCCCAAAGTCTCACAGTGGTCAAGCTGGGGTTTGACCCAGGCCACCTGGCTCCAGAGTCCATGCTAATCACTTTATTATTAAACTGGCCTCAGAAATCCCTTCTTGGGCGGCTCCAAGAGGGTCTACACTGACCACAGAAGACTCATATTGCCTTGGCCACACCAGGACAACCTCTAAGGTTAGCGGAGATGCTCACAAACAGGACAGCCTCTGAAGCTAGTGTAGACCACCCCACATAAGACAACCTCTGAGGCCAGTGTAGACATCCACCCCCAGGACCGTCTCTGACGTCAGGCCAGTGTCTGCAGCCAGATGACTGAGCAGGACCCCTGCCCTGACCTGAACGTGTAGGAAGCTGGATGGGCCAGGGCCGGCCCCGCTCGGGCGGGGAGGACGGCTGGGCGCCTGCAGGCCTAGCCAGTCCCTGGCCCAGCTGGGGCGCAGGAGGGCCTCCTGGGGGCGGCGTGAAATTGCCATTCGTTACTGAGGGGCTGCTGCTGGAGGGAGCCTTCCGGGCCCAGCTGGGAGGGGTCAGTGGGCGCCCCTGGACATGTTCCGCCCAGGCCCGGGACCCTCCTCACCACCTGCCGCCAGAGCACTGGTGGCCAGCACAGGAGCCAGACAGGCCTGGGGCATGAGTCGCCTGAACCTGTCACGCTCTGCAGGGGTAGGGGGTCCATTCAGGCCTGTGACAGGGCCCTTCTGGGGCCAGACAAAAGGCACCAATGAGCTCCCAGCAACAGAGAGTAAGGAGTGTGTGTGTGTGTGTGTGTGTGTGTGTGTGTGTGTGTGTATCTGTGGGAGCGTGTCTGTGGGTGTATGAGGAAGGGGGGCCCTGGCAAACCCACCCTAACACCCCAGCTCCAGCCCCAGGAAAGCACAGCCCCTGAGTCCCCTGAAAGGCTCAGCCCAGCCCCAGGTCCAGCTGGCCCTGTCCCATAGCGGGGCCTCTGGGTGTCTCCGGCTGCCAGTACAGACTTCCCACCCCTGCCAGGAAGTCCTCGAGCCCCACCCCGCAAACGAGGCCTGAGAGAGGCAGGGGGCTCTCTCGACTGGGATGCCCGGCCTTTACTGCTGCCATTAATGCAAATGACTTTCCAAGGTTTTGGCTTGATAATTTGATTATTTGTTCGGCATTTATCTTAAGCAAAGTGGATGACAAATAACTGCAAACTAATGTGATAAAAACCATTTATAAAGCTGCCTTGTTCGGGGGCCTTCCCCTAACTATTTATGACAAGGTAATAATGCTGCCGCGTGCGTCCGCCTGACTTTAAATTGGTTACTTAGAGGCATGATGGATGAGGGGCGAGGCCACCTTCTTCTGAGGAGAGCTCCTGATTTCTGATCTCGTTTTTGAGGATAATGAATTATATCTAATTAGTCCTTCCCAAATCTAATCAGGAGGTGGGAATTTGGACCAGAGGGAGGGGGCTGGCAGGCAGCAGGGAGGGCAGAGGGTCAGCAGGCAGGGTGCCCCGAGGCCAGCCCCTCTTCTGAGAGGATTTCTCCCATCCCACTGCTACTTCCCCCAAGCGAAGCCCCACGACCCCGTGGTCATCCCTTCACTAACTGTTAGCCCACGCCGGACCCTGATACTAAATGAAAGTGGCACCCCTTCTTCTGGCCAGACCAGGTGAACAAAGTACAAAATAGATTTCAGTCTCCTACTCACCCCCTTGGCTCGGTGCCCTTGTGCAGTGAACAACCTATACAACAGTTCATCAACAGCCTGGGTGCTCTCACAAAACTGGGAGCTCCCTTGCTTATCTTTGTATGTTCCATGCCTGATACGGCGGCTGGCACACAGCGTGTCCTCACTAACTGCTTGCTGAATGATGAATGCATCAAGATCCTCCCACTTCCAAAATTCTGGCTCAGGAGCTGCAGGGTATCCATGCCCCTGTGCAAGTGGCAAGGGCTCCACAATGAGGACGCCCCGCCGCCCTCCCTCAGGAGACTTCTGGGATCCAAAGCCCATGGGTCTCTCCCTCTCGCACGGCCCCCACCCCTGCCCGCTGCAGGCAGGCAGCCCCTGGAAACGAGTCACTGTTCGGTGGCAGACTTACACATACAAGCAGAGTTCTGTCTGCAGAGAACTAAAAGTGTGGTCAGATTCCCAAGCACACTTTGCCTCTTTTGTGCATTTTGTGTGTCATACAAAAATACCTGCCCAGGCTTTAAAAATGCTCTCCAGTGTTTTGTTTTGCGGTACGCGGGCCTCTCACTGTTGTGGCCTCTCCCGTTGCGGAGCACAGGCTCCGGACGCACAGGCTCAGTGGCCATGGCTCACGGGCCCAGCCGCTCCGCAACATGTGGGATCTTCCCGGACCGGGGCACGAACCCGTGTCCCCTGCATCGGTAGGCGGACTCTCAACCACTGTGCCACCAGGGAAGCCCCTCTCCAGTGTTTTTAACGTACTACCATGTTCGTGTTCTTTAACATCATTACTTTCCTTCACAACCAGTCTTTTGTCCACTTTGTCAAGCTGGTGATGTCTACCTTTGTGAGAAGACTGTTTCTTCTTACTAGTGGTAGCGCTTTTATTTTGACCATTTCCCACTTGTTTTACTTTTTTAAAAGCTCAGAATGAAATGTAATAAAGTCCCCCCCCCCCACAAAATGCATACACATTGCTTAAAACGTGGCCATGGGGCCAGGTGAGTGGCTGGGAGTTGGCCAGTGCCACCTCACAAGAATGAGATTCCTTCTTTCATTGGGTGACGGGCAAGAGCTGGATCCAGGATGGAGGGCGGTTTGGGGTATCTGTGCACAGCATCTCCCAATGTGGCCACACCAAAGTGTAAGGTCAGAAGGTCTGGTGTCTCTCCAACTCAAGTGGTTCTCCACCAGGGGCGATCTGCTGCCCCCCCAGGGGACATCGGCGATGCCAGGAGGCATTTTTGATTGCCACGGCTGGGGGTGTGGTGCTAGTGGCATCTTGTGGGTAGCGGCTGGGATGCTGCTGAACTTCCGACAATGCACAGGACAGCTCCCCGCAACAAAGAGCAATACAGCCCAGGTTGAGATACGCTGCGTCTAACCGTGGTTTCGACCCTCACCAGAGAGCTCAGCACTAACGAGCTGAGGGCAGGGAGACCTCCACCCTCCTGTTAGGCTCCTAAGCCCTACCTGCCCCCAGGGCCCTCGAGTTCCCTGAGGCATCACATCCCTTCCTTCCCCGGCGTATAACCCTCAGAAAGGCCTTCAAGCGGCTTCCTCGCCCTTCATCTTGTCTGTCTGAAACTATGAGCTGGGGGGAGACGGTCTCCGCTGGAGATCTTGTTCAATATTTCACTTCATCAAAGGTTTAATGGGAGCCTCTGATGGGCAGGCACAAGGCAAGGGCTGGGGATTTGACACCTGCCCATTTTCCATTCTTCATATAAGACACCTGCAAAAAATGAATTTGGTAACAGGAAAAGAAAATCTCTCCCAATGAACTCATCAGCCTTCAGTGGTCAGACCAGGGGGATTCTCTGCTCCATCCTATATCCCCTTCTGTCTTGGCTGCTGGGATGCTCAGAGCTCAGTGGAATCCGCGTCTCGGGAGAGTATCCGCTTGGGTGCTTGATTTGCTTCCCCTGCGCTCTCCAGGGAGTCGAGCCACTGCTTTTGTTTCAAGAATCTGGGAAGCTGGCTCACAGCCTTTGAGGAAGTAGCAGGTGAGCATCATAAATGGAGAAGCACAGCCCCGTCCCTGAGCAGGGGAGCCAGTCACTTTGTAGATCGCTCACCCCTCGGTGTCACATTCAATGACCAAGCAGCAGCCCAGACCTTGCGGCTATGCTAAAAACCAGGGATTGCACACTTTGAAATGGTGAATTTTATGTGATGCGAATTATATCTAAAGCAAAACAAAACTGCAGCAATACATTCCCATTTCCCACCGAGGCTCAGAGAAGTGACGTGATTTGCCCAAGGTTGATTCAGTCATTCAACAAATATTTTTTAAGCAGCTACTGCTCTGGGTACTAGGGATACACACATCGGTAAACAAAATAGCAAAACCCCTCCCTCCATGCTGCCTCTGCTGTGGAGAGCTTCTCAGCTAGTAGGGAGCAAAGCCAGGATTCCCATCTGGTACACCCGTCATCCTGGAGCACCCCCCTTCCGACCTGCCTGTCCACCCTCCTGGGACAGAATTCCCCTGCACTGGGCAGGTGACCCCCAACTTCTGGCGCCCTGGGCAGCCCCCTCAGCCCCACCCATCACTGCCCCCGTCTTGCTTGTCCCTGTCAAGAGAACCAGCTGGGTGTCTGGGGCAGTGAGGACACTTAGACCTTCCCGTCAGTGGAGGCCACCGCAGGAGGGCTGAAGGGCAGGGTGGCAGGATCCTCAGGGCTGAGCTGGGGACAATCTCCTGGCTTCGGTCCCAGGCCAGGGCACCTTTGGGGGCCTCCAAAAAGGTAACTATCCCACGACAAAAAGCACAGCTTTATCCCATTCATGCCCACTGCTTCCCTGGCTCCTCCTGGGCACTGCACACAGAAGGTATTATCGTAACCCACCATTTCACAGGAAGGGACACCATTTCACAGGGTGAAGGGACTTGTCCAGGGTCACACAGCAGGCAAAAACAGACCCAGGACTGTGTGTCGCAACTGCCCCTACTCCCTACTCTTCCCACTGGCCCGCCCTGTTCCCTGTGGCATGCTCCCCGCCTGGCACGCAGAAGGCACTCAGTAATTATTGCTTTATTTCCTTCTCCAGAGCCAGCCGCTCAGGGCTTGGCACTCAGGTCACGGGAGAGAAGACAGAGGTCACAGGGGGAAGGCCCTATTCTGCAATGGTTTGGCAACAGCGAGTCTCTCCCTCCACTGGCTCCGACCCCTGGCTGTCTGTCCCCACCTGGGCACCTACCATCCACCCACTCGTCCACTGATCATTCATGCAAACTTGATTCGGGTGCCTGCTCCCAGCGGTGCAGACACCAGGCTCCCAGCGCTGAACCAGACACAGTCTCTGCCTTCAAGTTATTTGCCGTCTCTGGGGAAGACCAGTGAGTAAACAGATCACGACAATACGTGGGATGGGGGCCAGGGTGGGGGAAGCACAGAGGGCTGCGGGAGCCCAGCCAAGGGGCAGCAAAGCCAGGCAGAGTGCTGGGGAAGGCCCCCAGGATGTGGCACTCCAGCTGAAACCTGCAGGAGGGCAGAGTCACCCAAGAGAAGGAGGCAGCCGTGCCCGCTGGGCCCCAGCAGAGGGGATGGCTTGGGAGGGTGGCATCCCGGGGGGCCCTGTAAGCAGCTCAGAATGACTGGAATACAGAGTGAAAGAGAGTGGGGGCTGGAGGCGGGCAGGGCAGAGCCAGCCACGTGCTCCATCCTAACAGTGGAGCTGCGGGACCTCTGAGGTGTGCGGTGATGGGCTGGTGCTGTGTTTGAGAAGGAGGGCCTGGTTACAGCTACCGCTGTGGCGGGGGGGGGGGGGGGGGGGCCCAGACTGGGGGGGGGGGGCCCAGGCCCAACGGAGAGATGAGCCAGTGAAGGGAGAGTGAAGAGGAGGGGAGCGTTCCAGAGAGGACTGGCGTTAGGCGATGCCCAGGCCTTGACGATTGGATGCACAGGATGAGCAGAGACGAGGGGCACCAAGACAATACGCTGCTTTGCAGTTTGGGAGCCTGGCAGATAGAAGTGCCATTTTCTAAAAGTAAACAGAACGACACAGCCCAGTGAGTAGGGAGATGGGTGTGGCTATAGAAGGACAACAGGAGGGATCCTTGTGATAGAACCGGTCTGTACCGCATCTGAGGTGGGTACAGGAATCTACGCAAGTGGTAAAATTGCGAAGAACACACTCAAATGCACATAACATGGGAAATCTGAATTGAACTGATGGCAGTATCCTAGTTGTGATATTGCACTTTAGTTGCGTAAGATGTTACCATTGGAGAAACTGAGTAAAGGGTACAGGGGATATCTCTGTATTATTTCCTACAACTGCATGCGATTCTACAATTATCTTAAAATAAAAAAATAATTAAAAAACATCTACCTGAAAAAAACACCAGGGAAGCAGGGGTTTGGGACGGCGGATGGGTCTCAAGCTAAGTCAACTCCTAGCACAAAAAACCCCAGCCCCACGGCACCCTCGGGCCCACTGCTCTGTTCCAGCCTTTGGGCACCCTGGACCTGTAGCTGGTTTCCCTCTGCGTCTTCCCTGGCCCTGGGCTGGACCAGTTCCCTTCACCCGATTTGGCCTCACCCTCGGGTTCTTTCTTCTCCGTAAACATCCCCAGGGCCTTACCTCAGCATCATGCCCCTCCCCACTCATCCTGTCCCTGCTGGACCACGAGTGCCCTGTGACGCCACTTACCTACCCATCCCCTGCTTCCCACAGGAAGGTGCAGACTGGCTAGGACCAGCATCACCAGGGAAGCTCGATCCCAGGCACAGATGTGAGGCCCTTCCTTCAGTGCTCTGCGCAGAGCATGTCTGCTCCGTGCCCATCCACGTGCACAAAGTCACGCACAGGTGGAGATGCAAGGAACCGGCACGGCCACGTGCACACACGGAGACAGACACAGAGGGCACGCAGACCTGCGCACGCAGAGACCGGGAATGTGCGTAAAGATGTGTGCGCGCTCACGGATCATGGGGACACGTGCACCCTGGAGCCCCAGACCCGCCCAGGCTGCCTCCCCCACGCCCACCTGCAGGAAGGTTTCCCTGCCAGGTGCAGCTCTCACGCCCCAAACAAATCCCAGCTGATAAGGACACTGCCTTTGAACCGGAGCCCTTCCCTCGGCTTCGATCAGATAAGCACACAGGGAAGAAAGAGAAAATCCCCTCTCTTTCTCCTCCTCAGGTTCCTGCTGCGCTGCTGCTCCGCGCAGAGGGGCTGCCTGCGGGCCCTGCCCACCCCCCTCAATCATGCCGGGGATCACAGGCCCGGTGACAGGCCGCTCCTCCGGTTTGGGTTTCAATCCGGGGGAGCTGCAGCCTCAGGCAGCCTGGCTGGGGCCCCTACACCTGCGTCTGACGGGCCGCTGGGGGCCTCTGTAGGGATCCCGCCGCAAGGGTCCTGGCTCATGGGGAGCCCCAGGCCTCAGGCACCCTGGCTTGTGGTTTTTGTTTTTCGTCTCAAGAACCCTGGTTTATAGGATTCCCCTATTTTGTGGGGTCCCCTTGGTTTCCCAAACTAGATGGTGGGCTCCCTCTAAGACCCTGGCTTGTAGGTCCCCACCGCGCCCCCAAGGGCACCGGTCTGCAGGATCTGCGGGTGTACACCTTGGCTTGTTAAGCCCTCAGCTCAGGGCCTGGCTTTGGGGACCCTCATTTCAGAGACCCTGGGGACATGGTCCTGTTCTCTGAGGCTCTAATCTCTGAGCGCTCCATCTTTCAGAATCTGGGTCTTCAGGACCCCGTTCCCCCTCCCTGCAGAGCCAGGCACTGAGACCCAGGAGGCCTCGGGAGAGGAAACTGGGACCTGGGGGAGAGGGGTCAGGCGGGCAGGTTAAAGGGGCAGCGTTCCCACGGCCCTGCCTGGGGCTGAGGCATAATTAGAGGTCTCAGGTGTGTGTGTTGTGAGGAGGGGCTGGGCCAGAAAGGCCTTCATGTTGTTTATCTTTCACAAAGACCCCCACCAGGGGGCCACTGTCCCCCTTGAGACGACTCTGCATCTCAGCTCCGGCCGCCCCCAGTTCCCTGCATTCCTCCCCCTCGCCTTGCACCTGCCAGCTGCCAGGAGGACAGCGGCCCTTCAGGGTTCCAGGGACCTGCATGGGGTCCGGTGGCCGACAGGCCAGGCTGCCCTGGAGCCCAGGGCGGGTCGGAACTCTCTCCCGATCCTCCCAGCCCTCCTTCCAGGTGCCTCCCCCAGCTCAGCTGACTCGACAGAAAACCCCATGATTTATTTATGCCCAGGAGGTGCCTCTGCCCAGGATGCAGTTGGAGGAGGAGCCATTCAGGCCCAGGAAGGAGAGGGAGACGGGGCGGGGGGGACGGGGGAGATGGAGGGAGACGGGGGGACAGGGGGGACGGGGGAGAGGGAAAAGGAAAGTGGAGGGGAGGAGAGAGAGAGAGAGACACACAGACACACACACACACACACACACACACACACACGGAGTGAGAGGGGAGTAGGCCTGTCTCCACCCTGGAGCCCCTTCCAGGCCCCTGACTCCATGCCCCCCATATCCGACTGCATCCTTCCCCATCACTGCCTCATCTGGGTCTTAGCAGACCCAATTACTTATAATAAACAATTCCGTTTATCTTTATCAGAATCATTATCTAAATTGGCTACATGACACATACTGTTCTCTAAGTGCGCCCGGGGGAGGAGGGGCCATAAAAGCTGGGTTCTGCACTCCGTAATTATCCCTCTATGGGCCATAAACCATTACACTGGTGTTTAAAATAGGTATGGCGAGCAGTTTCCCAGCCCGCCGAGGGCCGCCCAGGGCACCCACGAAAAGGATGCGCTGGAAGTTTTGCTGTGGCTACAACTTCGAGCTGTGCAGCAGCTCCTAACAGGGCTCCTGCAAGGCCGGCCACGCTGTCCTGGGGACCCAAGGGTGTGAGGGGCCAGGCCCAAGCGCTGGGCAGCGAGCAGCCAGCCAGGAGGCTGTGCGGCAGGGCCGTCTCGGGGCTCCCCCGCTGCCCTCCTGGCATAATGAATGTACTCCCTCCAGGACCGCTGGCCCTCTCTCCCCCGCCACTGCTGACTTGGGTTTTCCTCACTGTTTGCAGAAGCGCCTCTACCGCCCGTGGGGCTGGTCTCCCCCTCACCGTCCCCAGGGAGGCCCACGTCAGCATCTCGCTCGTGATTAAAACAAAACACTGGGCAGCCCCCTCGGAGCCCGCCTGCCTTTCAGCTGACCGGTCAGAGCTGCGGCTCTGGCCTTGTCTTCCCAGAGGCCTCTGCTCCCTCTGGCCTCTAGGAGGGATGAACAGGGTCTGCGCCCCACACACGGTCCAGACGCCTGGCAGACAGGTTCTGTGCTTGACCTGCCAGGACAAGCTGCCCTGACACTTAGGCAGGGCACAAAGCCCATTATCTGAGGCCTCTGATGCCTGGCCCTCCTGGAGGCTCAGAGGTGGTCAGACAACAGCTCCCGGTCTGTGGACCAACAGGGACAAAATGATGCTGTAAGGGCTTCCCTGGTGGCGCAGTGGTTGAGAATCTGCCTGCCAATGCAGGGGACACGGGTTCAAGCCCTGGTCCGGGAAGATCCCACATGCCGCGGAGCAACTGGGCCCGTGTGCCACAACTACTGAGCCTGCACGTCTGGAGCCTGTGCTCCGCAACGAGAGGCCACGACAGTGAGAAGCCCGCACACCGCGATGAAGAGTGGCCCCTGCTCGCCACAACTAGAGAAAGCCCTCGCACAGAAATGAAGACCCAGCACAGCCAATAAATAAATAAATAATTCTTAAAAAAAAAAGAAATGATGCTGTAAGAGAGGGGCTCCTGGTGGGCCTCTGCCTGGGCACACGGGGAGAGGATGGACAGGGGTTCACCAGGCTGAGAAGAGGAAGAAAGAATAGTCTCGTGAGCAGGCACAGCTGGTGCAATTCTTTAGAGGCAAGAATGAAACTGATGTTTGAGAACAGTTAAAAAAAAAAAAAAAGTTGTGCCTAGGACGGTGGTTCTCAAAGTGAGGTTCCCTAGAACAGTGGCCTCAGCCTGGAGGCCCAGAACCTTACTAGAAATGCAAATTTGCAGGTTCCACCCCAGAGGTATTGAATCAGAAACCCTGGGGAAGTGTTTAGTTTAACAAACTAGTTTGTTGGTAGTCTGTACCAATTGTAGTTTGTGGTTATTTTAACAAGCCTGCTCAGGTTTGAGACCCCTGGCGCTAGAGCATACACAGGAGTTGGGAGGATGCAGGCAGATACAGCAGGTGAAGGCCTCTAGGAGGTTCCCAGAAGGTCTTGAATCCCTGGAAGGGTACTGGAGAGCGTGGAAGGTTTTTAAGCAAGGGAGTGATAAAGCCAGATCAACATTTTAAAAAGTGCACTGACTTCGGGGTGGGGGCGGCAGCAGGCAGGCAGGCAGGGAGGCCAGGAAGAGGCTGAGGCAATGGTTCCAGGGAAGAAGGATGGGAAGGCCTGGGTTGGGGATGGCCAAGGGGACAGAGAGAAGGGAAGAGGTTTGAGTGACAGTCAACGGGTCAAACAGCCAGGATGTAGGAGGTGAGGGAGAAGGAGGCATCAAATCTGACCTAAGTACCCGGAGGATGACAGGTGCCTCTCACCAGGATGGGAAAGAGGGTTTGATGGGTGGCGGTGGGCACCACGACTTCAAGATCCGTGGTGTCTCAGGGACCTGCAGAGCCCTCACGTGAGGAAGTCAAGAAGTCTGATGCCCCATCCAGGTGGAGCTCTGGGTCGGGAAGTTGCTGATGTGCAGAAAGGGTTGGAAGTCATGGCCTCCCTCCACCTAATAACTTTTGGTCCTTATGGTCACAGCCTCCCCAGTCCTGGTGACCTCATGGTCCTGGGAAGCCCCATTGCTCACTCCCAAGGCCTCCACTGGCAGCTCAGCATCTCTCCACCTGAGTCCATCATCATCTTCAGCAGGCGAGTCATCCACCTATGCATCTGTCCACCTATCTGGCCACCTGGCTCGCTGAGCCACCACTCTGCCCATTTCTGGGCTCCTGGCCTCATGTGCATTATTTTTCCCCCACTCCCTAAGCGAGGGATGATGAACACCATTTTGCAGATGAGAAAACTCAGACTGAGAGAGGCCAAGTCACCTGCCCAAGGTAACACAGCAAACAAATGAGAGGAGTTGAGATCTGAACCCAAGTCCTGCCCCCATCACCCCATCAAGATGGCACCCGTGTTCTTCCCCAGCAGCAGAGCTGCAGCCCTGGCTGGTTCTCCCAGGGGAGGAAGGAGCTAGTGCCCATGGCAGTGGGCAGACCCGAGGGGCTGGGACCCGCCTTCGAGGGAGGCCCAGGAGTCTCGAGGCCTCCTTAATGCGCCCATAACTCATTCCCTGGGTTCACTAATGTTCCCGGCTCTTAGTGCTGAGCACAGCTAAGCAAACTACAAAATATTCCTCTGACTCAACAATCAATTTCCATATTGTTATAAATGGAGTCCATGCCTACTGCTACGGTTCATTTTTCTTCAAGGGCCTTTTTTTCCCCCCTTCCTTCTCTTTACCCAGTACAGTGAGGAAGTCATTACCGAGTGTTATGAGTTTCACAACGTGCTGAAATAATAAAAATGCATACCACCTCGCGTCAGGGCCACATGCTGGAAAGCTGCCTTTCCCATCACCCAAGGAGCTGCCAGGGTCAGGAGAGCAGGAGGGGGAGGACAGAGATGACAGCTCCCTGGAGACAGCAGGATGGAGGGTTGGGGGCAGGTATCGGATCTCTGGGGAGAGAAGTCTGTGTCCCCATGAGCTCACGCAGTCCTTTCCCAGGACTGCCCTGGGGGGGCTGCTCCGAAGGACGCAGGGTAGGCTCGTGAGGCTGGGCCTGGGGTTGTGTGAGACCTCTGGGCTTCCCCAAGAGGCTGGCATCCTCATGCACGGGCAGGGCTTCAGAGTCCTGAGCAGGCGCCCCAAGCCCTGAGCCTCCTCTTGGTGTGGCTTCCTGCAGGGATCAGTCAGGTCACGGATCCCCCCAACCAAGGCACGCAACACTTCAACCCCCTGGAGCCACTGACCAGTCCCCGGACCAGGCAGAAGCCACTCCGTATCTGTGGGTGTTTGCCTTTCCCCGCAGGGCCATCTGGCGGTCCCCTGCTCTCCCAATCCACGGCCACATCCACTTGTGCATCTGTGCAAAGCTACTGCGCAAGGATGCTCACCAGGGCAGTGTTGGTAATAGTGAAAATCAGATGCAAACCCCTTGTTTATCGTTAGGGGCTGGTTAAAGGAACTCCGGGCCAGAGCACAGTGAAGATGGGGCACCAACAGGAACGGAACTGCCCAGTAAGTGAAGAATGCAAGTTGCCAAAGAGTATGTGCAGCACAATTCCATTCTATCCCAAAGTAATGCACGTAGAACTGAACATAACTGTGTAGAACGTGTCGGGAGGAATCTGTCCCACCTCTAAGGGAGTTCATCCCCAAGGGGAGTGGGCAGGAGGTGGGGAGAGAGCTTTTCCTTCTTTGCTTAGACATTCTATATTTGAATTTTTCCTAGCATGTATTGCTTTGGTAATGATAATAACATGAAAAGGATATTTGTTCAAGAGAGTAATAAGCCCATTAGGTTCCTCTTACCTAAGACCTTCCCTGAACCACCAAAGCGAAATGTGTTTGTCCTTCCTTTTAGCAAACCCCGACCTTTGACTCAGGTGCTATCGGGGCACATATCACAGTCTGTCTGTGTCCCCCCCTTTAAACTGTGTCTTCGTTCAATTCACCTCAGCAACTGCATAGCCAGCATGAGGTGTGAGCGTGCCCCCCCTGCCCCCCACCAAGGGTAGGGACCTTGCCTGCAGTGTCCCAGCACTAGGGCGGGGTCTGGCACAGGGGAGGAGCTCAAGAAGTATGTGTGGACTAGACCAGAAGTTTGATTGTGGGATCACTGGCTCTAAGAGCCGGAATCTGCTCATCCCCCAGAAATGGACCCCAGCAGCCAAGGGGCTTGTCTTAACAGATGTCCACGCCGGCCCTGGACTCATGGGACTGGGGTCTGCTGCACCTAATCACCAGTTTCCCCCACTGGGCTGTGGGTCCATGAGGGTAGGCTACGTGTGTAGGTTTCACTGCCATGTCTTCATTTGTCTAACATGGGGTCTGGTATGGAGTGAACTCTCAGTAAATATTAGATGGATGGATGGGTGGGTGGATTCATGGAGGGATGGAAGGATGTGTGGACAGAGGACAGATAGGCAGATAGATGGGTAGATAGATAGGTGGGTGTGTGGACGGATGAACAGATGGATGGGTGAATAAATGAATGGGCGGACAGGTGGGTGGATGGATGGAAAGGGTGGGGTGGATGGATAAATGAGAGAAGAGGGGTCAGCATACCTTCCTGCTTTCCTAGGCACTCAGACATGCCTCTTGCCATCCACATTCTACTCTGGGGCGTCACCCCATATCACAGGGGAGAAAATTGAGGGTCTCTTCCTCTTTTCAATAGGAAGAATAGAGTTTAGCCCAATGTTTTGCCCCACTCACACTGCCAAGAAGCCAGGAATCTCTGGCCTCAAATGAGAAGAACTGAGCCAAGATTCTAACACCCTCCCCTGGGTCAATAATCCACTCAGGAAATCCTTACCGAACGCGTACCAGGCTCCAGGGACTGTACTAAGTGTGCAGAACAGGCCAGGGCAGGCCCTGCCCTCACGGCGCTCCCACCCCAGAGCTACAGTGTTTCCCTAAAGCCCCTCTCGCACTGGCACATCCTCCCTGAAGCAGTTGGGGTGCTCCCTTGCTCAAAACCCCTCTGGACTCTACAGTCAACTCCAACTCTTAACCATGGAACCGAGAATTCTGAGGACAAGCCCACTTCCCCTCTAGCTCCCCTTGGAGCCATTCTCCACCAGCATCATGCCCTGTCCTCCCTTCCTGTGGCTCAAGGGCCCTGGGGAGCCGATCGTCCACCCTTCAGTCTCGTGAGCACCATCTCTGAGTTAAAGGGTCTACGTAATTGCCTTCTCCGGGGATCTCCCGGGCCGCCCTGTATGCTTGTGTAGGTTGTTCACTGAACAGGATGCTCCTCAGAGCGGGGAGTGGGTTGAAATTCAGTCTGTGCTCTGCTTGCCAAGCATGTACCACGTGGGGAGGGCTGGGTTAGACGTGGTTCTGCTCCCTGCTGGGCCACAGGGCATCCCTCAAGCACAGCAGGGATCACCCTGGGTTTGGTACCACCAGTGTTCATATCTGTCTCCCCTATCAGACTGGGGGCTCCCCGAGGACAGGGTCCCGGTCTGAGCCCTCCCTGTGTCCCTCCACAAGGCCAACTGGACCCAGAGGAGGAGCCGATGAGGGGTCTGCCTAGGGCCAGGTGCCGAGTTCTGGAGCGAGGTGACCGCTGGGTGGGGGGCTGTGCCTATTTGAGAGGTGGGCTCCCTGGACTGAGGAAGGCTCTTCAATGGGACCTCCGGGGGGTGGGGGTGACCCAGCCACGTGAACACAAATTGGGAGCGAGCCGGAAGAATGCAGCGAGGGCAATGCCTGCTGCCGCTGGGGCCAGGTGGGCTGGGAGGGCAGGAGAAGCCCCCGGGACCCCATCCCTGACAGCTCTCGTCAGGGATTCTGAGGAACTCAACGTAACTGCCGAAAGGGCCTGTCTTGCCCCAGAGAATCCCAAGTGAAACCTGCCCATCTCCACCTGACTCAGGAAGGTTCACCAGGAACTGCCCTCAGCACAGACATGAAGCCCGGCTGAGTGTGCACCTGAGTGTCCCGGCACAGGCACCCTGCATGGTGGGCAGTGGTCAAACGAAGCTCAGGAAAGGAAGCTGAGGCTCAGGGAGGGGCAGGCGCTCGCCCCAGGTCCCACAGCCAGGAAGCAGCCGGGAAGGATTCTCACCCAGTTCAGCTGGAGGGCAAAGCCACTCTCCCTCCCGCCCTGTCACAGCGAGGGCCCTACCCTGCCCATGTCACAACACAGTTCCAGAGATGCAGGTGGCAGAAACAGGAAGCTTCCAAAGTAAGGAATAACTGATCCCCAGAGATGACTGTCCTGAGGGGGCAGGGGTGTCCCCATCCCAGAGAAGGGGACAGCCCAACAAGGCCCAAGCAAGTTATTTAGGGGAGGGGACTAGGCAGGGTGGGGGGAGTTAACATCTCTCCCTCCCTTTCTGTGCCTGACCCCACCATCCTCTGTCCGCCAGTGAGCTTAAATGCTGACTTGGGAGGAGCCTTCCAGTCGATCAATAGCTCACCCAACAAACAGGTTTTTCAAAACCCGCAGCTTATAGATTTCTCTCCCCATCTCATTCTTTAAACCTGACAGCTGCTGAGCTGATGGGGGACGCCCTCCAGCCGGGAAACCAATTCTGCAGATGCCCTGCTGGCGGGGTACAGGACACCGAAGGCCTGGGGAGGCCCATGCGGGCCCAAAAGCCGGCGGCCCGGTTACCTGGCAGGGTGAGATGGTCCCCACCTGGCCTCCAGATGGCCCTTTATCGGCCCAGCCTCCTCTGCCCTCAGCTGCTGGGGCAGAGGAACTGGCCTGACCTGGTGAGAACGTGGGTAGTGCGTCCGGTGGTTACATCTCCAGCTTGGGAGTCAACCAGACCTGCTTTCGGGCCCCAGTTCTGCTCCTTCCTGGCTGTGAGACCTTGGCAAGTCACTTGACCTTTAGGCAAGTGGGCATAAAAGTGGTACCCATCTCATCGGGCTATCGTGACAATACCATGAGAAAACACAGTGCCTGGCAGGCAGTAAGTGTTACACAGTATTGTTTTTAGCTAATCCCAGGAGCCCTTTGCCTACCAACAAGCAGTAGAGAAAGATATGGGAGCCCAGTGACACACCTTGAGATGCCTTGGCCCTGACCCGTGGAAAAGTGCTTCACGGATAGGTGACATAGATCCCAGGCTGCCTGGGAGGGTCCTGGTGTGTATCTGTGGCCTCAGCATAATTTTTTTTTTTGCGGTACGCGGGCCTCTCACTGTTGTGGCCTCTCTCGTTGCGGAGCACAGGCTCCGGACGCGCAGGCCCAGCGGCCATGGCTCACGGGCCCAGCCGCTCTGCGGCGTGCGGGATCTTCCCGGACCGGGGCACGAACCTGTGTCCCCTGCATCGGTAGGCGGACTCTCAACCACTGCGCCACCAGGGAAGCCCCCAGCATAATTATTAGTAACATCCCCTTTCACTCTGAAAGTGTCCTGGTTTGGACAATGAATGGCTTGGTCACCTAAGTTCTGATTTGCTTCACTGTGTCAGGGCCAAACAAGATGTCACTAAATCTTGTCAACAATCCAGGAGTAGGAGTTGTGCTCCCCAGTGACAGAGGAGGCGACTGAGGCTCAGAAAGGGTGTGTGGTTTGCTCAAGGGCACACAGCTGGGAAGCGACTGCGCTGTGGTCTGTGTGACTCCACTGAACTGCACTGCCTGCATCCATCCGTTCCCCTGGGATCTACTGACATGCAGTTGAAGGCTCAAGGATCAAAAGTTGGTGCTCCTGGGGGCAGACAGAGGTCTTGGGACCCCGGTTCCTCCTGCAGCCATCTCCACACAGCCCCTCAGCCCTCCCCAGGCAGGTTACAGAGAGCAGATCCAGCTACCTGGACAGCTCCCCCCAGCCATGCACACAAGTCAGCCTGACCCAGGATAACAAGCTGTGAAGATCTTATCGGGCCCCTGATGGCGGACGCTGATGCTAGCAGGTTACCTCCCGCACTGCCCACCGTGGCCGCGGCCTCCTCCCAGGCTGGGGAATCCTGTTTTCTTTCCTAAGTGGGACATCAGATTACTCAGGTCTGATTTCACTGCTGATTGGGTCTGGGAAGGGAGGAGTCCACTTAACACCCAGACAGCTCTCAGGACAGGGTGAGGCCGAAGCGGGCTGCTTATCCATCACCTGCTGACAGTGCCCCTGTCCACACTCGGGGCCAACAGAGTTTCAATCCATTTTCCCTTCCACCCCAGGTGGGAGTTGCTGGGTGAGCAGGAAGCCAGTTTGTTTTAAACCTCCAGCCTGGGCAGGGGAGTTATCTGAGATGCCCCACAGAAGTGTTCCTTCCCCCTGTTTCCTTCTTTCATTCATTCATTCAACAGACCCTCCCCAGTGTCTGTGCTATAATGGGAGACTCTCCCTCCAGGTTATGCCAGGGCAGCAGGGCACAATGGCAGGGTCCAGCAGGACCCACCCGAGCTGGGTCATACAGGCTGAGCGGAGTTCGCCTGGTGAGAGAAGGGGAAAGCTATTTGGTGCAGAGGACAGTGTGGACAGGGGCACAGAGGCATGAAAGAGAGTTGAGTGTCCAGGGAAAGTGAGACTTGGGAGGTGAGAACTGGACATCTGGGGTGGGGCTGAGGGGCTGGCGATGGGACCTGAGGGGTATGTGGCAAGAAAGCTATGAAAACCTTGGTATCTGGCATCCAGACCGTAATCTCTCCTGAAGGTGCCAGGAGATCTTAGAACGGCTGGAAGGAGAGGTCGAGAGTATGGGCTCTGGGCCTTCACTTGTCCATTCATGCATTTGTTCAACAATCTCTCTGGGATCTGAGGGGTGCCAGGCCCCGTTACAGCAACAGACAGACTATGAGCAGGACAGACCCAGCCCTTGCCCTGTCAGGCCTCTGAGGCTGGCTGGGGACACATACATGAACACAATTCGGTGGCATGAGACACAAAAGAAAGCGATGGAATAATATAATTGTTCTAATTGGAAGGGATGTTGAGGGAAAGCTTTGAGTCGTAGTAGGCCCCTAGCCGGAATGTGTCCTCTCTGATCCTCAGTTTCCTCATCCGTAAAATGGGGATAACCATGGTCCCTGCTTCATGGAGTTGTGGGGGAATGCGTGGGAAGTGCTGGCCCAGGGCCTGGCCTGGAGCAGGGACTCGTGAGCGTGAGCTCTTACTGTAACTGCTCACATTTAAGCGGCCAAGAAGCTGGCGGGGCTGGCACTATGGACAGCAGCCATGCAGAAGATGGACTGGACACAGCAGAAACCTGGGAGAGGTGGCAGGGTTAGAATCCCCCAGGAGGATGGGAAGGACAGCCATTCCTTTCCAAAAGGTACAGAATTCTCCCCAAGACAGAACCCACCCACTGTGCCTGAACCAGCAGCCCTGTGGATTATGGGGGTGGCCTGGGCCAGGGACAGAAACCAGGGTCAGCTGTGCTGAGGAGGAGGGCCCAGCTCTCCCGGCGCAGACATGCCCAGCCTGGCCCTGGGAAGAACGTACTATCAGGCGCGTGGTCAAGACCGGCGCTTCTGAAGCGACACGCACCTGGGTTCCTGTTCTGGCCCTGCCATCACTGTGGCCTCAGGCAGGTGTTGTGAAACTCTCAGAGCCTCAGTCTATGCGTCTGTGAAACGGGGATAACACGATGGTACCTGCGCTTCCTGCGGATGCGATGAGATGATGCATGCAAAGTGCTCAGCGTGCTGTTCGGCACACAGTGGGTGTCCAGTAAAGCGCAGCCGGGTTAGTTCTGCATCTCCACACAACCGGACTCCAGGTCCCCTTGTGCTCCAGGAAAGGGCACCTTCCAAACCAGAACTTGGGGTCTGCAGGCTGCAGGGAGCCTGGACAGACCCTCTGGAAGGCCTGAGGATGCGCTCCCTCCTTGCTCTCTGGGCCAGGCTGCCTGGCCTGCCCAGTGGAGCCTGGGAACCCAGGACACAGGAACTCAGTCTACCCGCCTTGGACCATTTTCCCTGCTCACTTCCAGGCATGCCACTTGCAAGAGCTTCCTGAGCTTTTCTGGACTCCTTTTCCCCAGAAGATGTTTTTAGAAAATCTAGGGCATTTGCTGGTAGACCAGCCCAAGCTGTCCTGCTACAGGCGGGCAGCTCCCAGCAGTAGGCTCTCCCAGTGTCCTCCATGGCTGTACCCCACTAACCAAGGGCAGAAGGCCCCTCCTGCCCAGAGCTCAGCCTGTGGACTCACTGTCAGGAAAGAAAGTGGCTCAGCTCAGGGGGACTGCCCCAAGGAGGTGAGGGTCCTCCACCTTGCTCCGTGGACCTCAGCTTCCTCTCTGCTCTAGTCCAGCCTTGAAAAGAACCAGCACGGCCTCCAGGAACCCAGGTCTGGGCTATGGGGCAGCCAGGGCCTGTCCTGGCCATGCGCCCATGCCTAGCCTTCCCAAGGAGGCCAGGAAGGAGAGGTGCATGCAGGGGCCGAAGTGGGGACTGCCCTGACCTGAGACTTGGAACTTGACACATTTGGTGAATGTGGCTGAGGCCCCACAAGAACGTGTCACACAGATGACAGGCAGGTCACAAAATCACCCCTGGTCTCAAAGTCCCAGGACTGGTACAGCCCCTGCCCTCAGATACAGGCCACAAAAACTGGTGGCAGTGGTAGGGCTGGCCTCCCTGACCCTGCAGCTGCTCAAAACTGGACAGGGCAGTGACCTAAAGCCACTCAGAGAGGTCTTATGACAAGGCCTACAGGCCACGGGGCTCAGGGCAGCGGGAGCAAAGGACTGCGTGCTGGGCCCTCTGCCTGAGCCCCGGGCACCACCAAGAGCTCCCCTACATCTGAGCCCCAGCTCCCCACACCAGCATCAGAGGTCACCACCCCGAGGCGGGCAGGCACCTGGGCTCCACGGCTCAAAGGGACATCTCGCTTCAACGGACACATCCCTAAACATATACAGGGTGTGTTCTGTTCTCTTCTTTCTATACATTGGACTCTAAAATCTGGGCCATCCCACCACCCGCATTAACTGCGTTAAGAGGAATTATAAAAAGAAATCAAATTTCCCATAGCATTTGAACGCCATTAAAATGCCAAACAATAAACTACCACGCTGCAAATTAGATCAGTGGAAATATCAAACACATTGAGGTATAAAATCCGTAATTGCATTTAGTGGCAGCCATCCCTGGAGAGGCCCTGCTAAAGATCATCACAGCCCGCATATGAGAAGCTATTGACAGAAGAATAAAAATCGACAGGCCAACCGAATAAACCGCACAGGCGTCATTAAATATTCAGCAACAGAAATTTGACTATCCTGGACCTCTCCCCTTGGTCCCATCCGGAGCCCTTCCCTGCCCAGCTGGGGGCTCAGCCCCTGGCCCGCCCCAGATACCAGAGGAGGGGGTCAAGTGAGGTGGTCGGAAGCGGGCTGAGGCTATAGCAAAAATGGGGGGGGGCTCCACCAGGATTATTATTGTTGGGCGGGTGTTATTAGCTTTCACCCTGGAGTAGGTGTCCCCTCCCCCCCCCAAGTCTTTAATTAGGTCATTACAGGGGTAATTTCCAGGGAGGTTTTAACTCCTTAGGAGCTGAAGAGCCTCCAGCCTGAGCCACATGCCCGGCAGGGTTTAGGGCTTGGCCCTCCGGGTGGGTAAGAGTGGGGGATGGTCCCTGAATCCGGGGCAAGGCTTTGCTGGGGGCCCTCGGAGGATCGGGTTCACCTGCCCTCCCTCCCCCGCAACAGAGGAGCCTCCCCTGCCCAAACCTGGTGGGCCGGCCCCGGATTCAGGGGAACCCTCATCGGGTAAAGCGGGACCCCAGCCCCGCTGGGCTCCAGCCCACGGGGACCCCGCCCTCCGCAGGGTGGCTCCTGGCTCTGGCCCCCACTCCGCCCAGCCGGCCCTTTGCTCTCCCCTAGCGCCCCTCCTGGTTCTCTCCTCTCCACTCCTCTTTTCCAACCATCTCTCCCTTCCCCTCCTCTCCTCCCGGCCTCTCCTAGTCCCTTCCTCTCCTCATTCCTTTCCTCTCCAATGATCCTCCCAACTCTCTTTCCCCTCCCCTCCCCTCTCTCCTCCCCGGATCTCTCCCCTCCCCTCGCACCTAGGGGCCCCCTGCCATGTATAATGCATGCAGTGGAAGCACCCAATAGGATTAGGCACCTCCGCCCGTCTTTGCGGAGAGAAAGTTTATGTAAATGACTGATGACAGCGCTATTGTGTGAGGAATATCAATGGAGTAATTACAGTTACATCGGGCGCCCGCGCCGCCGGCCCGTGTTAATTTTTCACCGGCTCCCCCGGGAGAGATCGGAGCGCGCTCCGAAGAGCACAGCTAATAATGGGAGCTCGGAGCCGCCGCTGCGCCACGCGCCCTGAGGTCTTTCTGAGCAGACTGCTAAGCACTGGCTGTCTCCCCGGAGAGCCGAGAACAGAGATAAAATGATTAAAAACTGCCAAGCGGGCCTGGCAATCACTCGCTCCGCTGTCAGCCCCAGACAAGACAAATCTCTGCGATTTTTCTCTTCCCTCCTCTCCCTTTGTGAGCCCCTGAGCTGGGACGTGGGGGGCCGGGTGGGGTCAGGGTCACCTCCCTGGGGTGGCCAGGCTGCCGGTGGGGCAGTGGCAGCGGTGGGAGGGCCCTGGCCTCCGGGCCGGGGGTGGGTACTGGGAGCCCTGGAGGCTCAGCCACTCGCCCCACGGGCCCAGAGGCTAGCTCCGCTCGCTCCTCCCGGGGAAACTCGGTCACACCTGTTGGGGGCCACAGGCTGGGGCACACCTGTGAGGACACACACCAGTTGGGGCACATCCACTGGAGTGCACCTGCCGTGACCCACCTGCCAGGGACACCAGCAGGGGCTCACCTGGGCTGGGGGCTCCTTGGGCTTCCAGGCACCTGCCCCCTGCCCCGGCCCTCTGCCGTTTGACCCCTTTCCCTGTGTTTCCAGGCCCTGAGGCCCCAGCCTGGGCACCCTGATGAGGCTCCTTGACCATAGACCCAAAGTAGATCCCCGGGCAGGGCCATGGAACAGGAGGGGGGAGTGTCTGTCTCCGCCCAGGGTCTGGGTCTGACCTCGGGGAGGGTGTCCCGGTATCCACACCTTTGGCCCGGGAGCTAAGCCTGGGCCCAGCACCTGAGAAGAGAGAGGAGGGAGAGAGGAAGAGGAGCAAGGGGCCTGAGAGGAGCTGCCGACTATTCCCAGCTGGGAAGGGAGTGAGGAGGGCGCCGCCGGCCCGCTGCCGGCAGCCCCAGAGCACCATCCGTCATCACACCCCACCCTCCACCCTCCTGACCCTGACAGAAGTGAGAGGAAATTCTTGCCAAAACCTGGGCTGGGCTCTTAGAGCTGTGGCCATGGACGTCACACACCAGGAGGGGCCATCTGCCGCTCCACCCATCACACCCAACCCCTCTGTCCAAACACACACAGACACACACACACACGCAGTGCCCTCACTGACATGTGTGTACGCCCTCCCTGTGTCCTGCCATATCAGCCCGCTGTGGCCAACACCCACACCTACACACGGCATCCCCCCATGAGACACGTGCACACACCACCCGCCATGGAATTACCCATGTCCACACACACACACGAAGACACACTTGTGGCAGCATGCCCTCCCACGCTGACACACACAGACACAGGCAGACAGGTACAAACATGCGTGTGCACCCTGAGACCTGAGCTCAGTGACACGGTGACGGGTAGGCACACTGTCACGGGCACACAGGACGACGTGCAGGCACACAGCACGCCCAGACGCACAGCAGCACATGCAACGACACACACACACACACACACACACACACACACACAGGCGTGTCCCTTCCCACTGCCGGCCCGCCGTATGCACTGGCATTCAGATGTAAGAGAATAAGCCAGGGTCCCCGAGGAGGCTCCGAGCTTGCCTCTCCAGATGCTGCCTGTGCCAGTGCGCTGCGCCCACCGCCCGCCACCCGCCTGCCATCAGCTCAGCCGCAGGGAGCCAGGCAGGTACTGTGGCAATCAAACTGCTCGGGACAATTTACAGCAGCGATAACCCCTTGATAGATGACATGGCACTAAAGCTAAGCGGAGGCGGAGCTGACAGCCTCTGGCCAGGGATGGGGTGTCAAGACCAGGTGGTATCTACCCGGGCAGGGCCGGTCCCACCAACTGGCCCAAGGCTGTCTGGGGCTCTCTCAGACAGCACAGTTGGACAGAGAGCTGCCACCTCACAAGCTGTCACGTGTGCACATACACAAATAGCCTTGAAAACACACAGGGACGTACCACCATCACTGACGGACTCACACAGATGAATGCCAGGTACATGTACACACAGACGTGGATGCCTGGTGCCTACTGACACGTGTCACCACACATTCACCGAGTCCCCCTCATGGAGCTCAGGTCTCTTGACACCCATGCAGATGCCCGTGGCCATCTGTGCTTACAGCCATCTGCATTCAGGTGTGCACACCTGAACACGGCCTTACAGGGCCCCCTCCCTATGTCCACAGCTTCCTCTCGGGCCTCACCCTTCTCCCCCTGCAAATCACGCAGCCATCAGAGTAAATTTCCTCATTCAAATCTGACCATGACACTGCCCTCCTAGAATCCTCGCATGGCTTCCAGCGGCCCCCCAGTAAAGGCCAGACTCCTAGCACGGCCTTTAATAGCCTTTGTGACCTGACCTCTCCCTGTGCCCCCAGCACGGCCCACCTCCAGGCCCTGGCACATGCTGTACTCCCTGCCCAAAGCTGCTCCCCTCCCCCTTTACCTGGATAATCCCTCTGCTCTCAGTGCAGACAGCTCTTCCTCCGGGAAGCCCTCCTCCACACCCCCTAGTCTGGGAGAGAAGCCCTGTCTCCAGGGTCTACCACGTCCCACTCTTCCTCCATCAGAGCCTTTCCAAGCTCCTCGTGCCCCGCACCCATTCCTGGGCCGAGGGAGTGAAATGCCTTCCACTGTCCACCACCGAAGGGCTGGCAGCCCACAGGGCAGGTGCTGGCTCAGACTGCCTGGGTTCAAATCAGGCCTTGGGCTCTCCTCCCCTCCTTTCGGGGGGAGGCAGCAACCCACCACACCAAGAGGTACAGCCCCCAGGCCTGAGTCCAAACCACCCACTTCCCAGCTGGGTGACCTCAGGGCAGCCACTTAAAACTCTCTGAGCTCCAGTTTCCTCAGCTGTAACTTCAGAGACTTTTATTATCATTATAATTGTTATTACTGTTATTATTATTACTTTAAAAATAGCAGTTACCATTTCTTCATTTGCTGAAAATCCTGATCTGGGTTTTTGGATTGCCCAACTTATAGGTAAAGAAACGGCAGTTAAACGGCAGAAAGGAATGCGACCAAGATCAGGACCACCAGGCTCTGAAACACACACTTATTCCTTTGAACCTCCAAGGTTGGTTTTGTTTTTGTTTTTTTTGCGGTACACGGGCCTCTCACTGTTGTGGCCTCTCCCGTTGCGGAGCACAGGCACAGGCGCCGGATGCGCAGGCTCAGCGGCCATGGCTCACGAGCCCAGCCGCTCCGCGGCATGTGGGATCCTTCCGGACCGGGGCACGAACCCGTGTCCCCTGCATCGGCAGGCGGACTCTCAACCACTGCGCCACCAGGGAAGCCCCCTCCGAGGTTTTGATGGGGTCATGTCATCAGCAGTATGTACAGAATTATTAGTATGGTCGGGGCTTGCCAGCCTCTCTGCCCAAGCAGCCCCCTCAGCCTGGAGCGCCCTCGCCCCAGCATCTCCTCTGATTGCAAGTGGGTTTTCAAAAACTTCTTGTGTCCACCTCTGCCTGTCCCTGCTCCCAATCTCCCCAGTCCCAAGAGTCCACACACCCTCGTCTGTGTATGAGCCCCAGGAGGTCGTGCCTGTTCCGCATGTGACATGACAGGCGTGGGCAATGAGCGAGTGGATGACAAGCAGTTGACTAAAAGGGGAGTGGAAGGGATGGGGGAGGGCCAGAGGCTGGAGTCAGACCCGGTTGTGATGCAGCCGTGTGGTCTTGGGCAAGTTGCCCACCACTTCTGGGCCTCAGTCTCTTTACCTGTAAAATGGGAATGATAATCACACCTACCTCTCAGGTGTGTCACTGGGCTTCCTAGGGTACATGTGATAAGCTTAGCCAGAGGCTTGCATGTAGCAGGTGCTAGACCTTGAACCAAATCAGCCAAACTGCACTCACTAATCAGAGGGGAGGACAGCCAGGGACAGGGCAGGAAGGGGAGGGGAGGGAGGGGATTCTGTGCTTCACCTTCCACGCCTCCAGGCCTTGGGCCTCACTATTCACTGAGCCTGGAAAGCCTCCCTCCTGCCTCTCCCAGCTCTGTCCACATGTCCCCTGCTTAGTAAAGGCTTTCCCACCTCTCCAGGTAGCATTACTCAAGGTGCCCCATCCCTAAGGACCCTCCCCTCACCACAGCCCTCCACTCACAGGATTATCCTCAGCATCCCTGTCTTTCCCTGGCTCTGTCCCCTGTGAGGCTGGAGCTCCAGCAAGGTCTGGACCAGTTGAGTCACCTCTGTTCCCTGTGCAGGGGTGGGGGTGGGAGCAGAGATGGGGGCTGGCCCTGAGGAGGCGGGAGGGAGGGGAGAAAAGGAGCTCAGTCAGTCTCTGGAGGGCTCAGAGGGGGTAGACTGGCCTTCCTGTGGTTTGTTTTGTTAGAATTCTTATTAATAAAAATAAAATGACCACAACGACAGCTGTAAGGAAACATTTCTTTTCTTTGCTCTATTTTTTTTTTGAGTGATGAGCTTTGTGCTAAGCACTTCACGTCCTCTTATGGTTCATCTTTCCAATGACCTGGAGAGGAGGGAAAGTTGCACCCATTTTACAGGTAAGGAAACTGAGGTTCAGAAAGGTCAAAGGCCTCATCCAAGACAGCACTGTCACGGCATTAGGGAGGGCCTGGAGTTTGGCCCTCTGGAGCGCTAATTAAAGGGGCTGTTGTAGCAGGTGGACAACTGAAAAATGTCATGGGAACAGTCCCTGAGCACCTACTATGTGCCAGGCCTGCTCCTGGCACCTGTACTTGTCTTCCCTTGCTTGGACCCCACTCCACTCAGTTCCCCAGGGCCTGCCTGGCTGGGTCTCCTCCATGCTGTCTGCCCCCTGGGTCATGAACTCCCCAAGGACAAGGCTTGCGTCTGTCTTGCTCCCCAGGCCTTCCCAGTGCCCACACGGGCCTGGCATGGAAGGGGCTCCACTTTTGATTCTGGAATGCCATCTGTGGAGACTGGACCATCCAGGCCTCTTGACAGAGTCTGGTCACCACTGGGCAAGGAGGCTTTCCTGGTCTTGTGGTCCACCACGGAGCTTTCTGGATGCCTCCTCACAGCCCACCTGCCAGAGTCAGCTGCTCCTCCCCTGAGTTCCCCTGTGCTCCCCGACCCCAGGCACACCGGGCTGTGATGGTCCGGCTCACCTTGGGTTCATGGTGCCAGCCCAGCCCTGCCTGGAGCAGGGGTCCCTCCGGTTGGATGGGGGCTGGGCTGGGCTTCCTTCTACTCTCCTTCTCTTCCCCAAACACTCACGGAGCATTTGCTTTCCTGGGATATCACAAACAGGAGACACAGGGGGATCGGACATCTCAGAGGCAGAGACTGAGCTAAGCTGTGTGGCTTTGGACAGCTGGCTTCCCCTTTCGGTGCCTCAGTTTCCATATCTCTGAAATGGGAATAATAACAGACCCTGCCTCATAGACCTGTATGGGTTTAATGAAATCATTCAAGTCCTTAACTCAGTGCCTATGCAGTGTAAAGAAATAAAACCTAAAGCCCTTCACCTCTATCATGCTGTTATGATTGTGTGCAAAGAGAACCACACTGGGAGCAGACCGCCCTCTAGGAAGAGGGGGAGGGGAAGGGCTCTGCCTACTTCCTGTCTCCTAGAGGGCATAACCCACAGCCTGGGGTTTCAGGGGGAGGGGAAGAACCCTGGCCCGGCCAGAGTCCCTAGGATGGTCAGGTGTCCTCCCAATCCTCCTCCAGATCCACACTTGCTGCCATCCCACCACCATTTAGAGTCGCCCACTGATGCCACTCCACACCAGGCAGCAGGCCGGGCCGCAGGGAGGCTGCACGCATCGAGATGACAGACAACCACAGCTCATTCACTCACTTGGTAGACAGACACGGAGCACCTCTCCAGTACCAGGCCCTGTGCCAGGCTTGGGGGTACCTGGGGCAGAGGTTCTCAGACCCCCGTGTGCACAGGCAACCCCAGGGGCCAGCTGGGAATGCAGATACATAGGCTTCACCCTGAGAGCTGGAGTAGGGATCTGCATGTTTAACAAGCACTGCAAGACAGACCCGAGCTCCCCTCCAAGGGCAGTGGGGTGGGATGGACAGAGCCAGGGAGACTCTGTGACACTGGTGACTCCTGTGCCAGGCCTTCAGAGGACTTCTCCATAAGAAGATAGGACGACAGAGGCCAGGGACACATCCTGCAACAACCAGTACAGCTTGAGTAAGACCTAGATGTGGACAAGTGTCTGAGATGTGTGGGAACAGCAGGTGAGCTGGTGGCTGAGGTCAGAGAATGAGAGAAGAGGCAGGGCCTGACTGAGGAAGGCTTTGAAGGCCAAGCTGAGAGCCAGCAGGAAGAAGCCATCTGAGAACAAGCCTCAGGCCAACGGTAGAGAGGGAGGTCTCCTTAATTCCCGTAGGCCTGGTTCTAGCTTGAGCCCTCCCAGGCCTCAATTCCAAGAGCCCAGAGCCTGAGACTTGCGGACTGGGACTAGCTACATAATTTGCAGAGCTCAGCGCAAAACGAAAACGCAGGGCACTTGTTCAAAACATATTAAGAATTTCAAGAGGGCGACAGCAGAGCATTAAACCGAGTGCAAAGCCCTCCTAAGTGGAGGGCCCGGTTAACTTGCCCACGAAGCTGGACCTGGCCAGGACCCAGCCAAGTGGCTCACCCTTGCTGTGTCCAGCCCAGAGTGCTCAGAACCTGGGGGTTCCAGTCACCCCAGCTCCAAGCCCCAGGCCCCTCTGACTCTCCCTTTGCCCACCCCCCCTCAGCCCTCAGAGCTGTCTCCTCAAGTTGGCTTGAACCTGTCCCCTCTCTAGTCCCCTCCACTGCCCTCGCCTCCCAGGTGGCAGCAGCCTCCCCCTGCCTGTCTCCAGTCTCCAATCCTGTGCACACGCTGCCGGTGTCATCTCCATAAAGTGCCTCTCCAGTCCTGTCACTCCCCTGTCCAATAACCTTCAATGGCTCCCTCCTGCCCACAGGATAAAATCCAAACCCCGTTGCATAGCTACTGGCCCCCCGCCCCACTCTGCAGCTCCAAGTCCCAGCAGCCCCCAGGCAGTCCCTCCAGTCAGACTCACTGTCTCAGCCCACTTTTCTCGGCCCACCAATTTAACCCCTAATATTCCTGCTACCAGTGCCCCTACCTGGAATGCCCTCTCCAAATCCTCCTTGGCGCCAGCGTCTCACCTCACAGGCACCTGCCCAGGGTAACGCCGTACACAGACCCTTGCTGTCTTGCGTGATTAACCAGACCCCTGCTCATTGCCCTTCTCTATAACAAAAACAGCTCACGTCTACCAGGACGGCTCTTCGCATGCATCATCTCATTTAATACAACAACCGTAGAAGCTAGGGTTTTGGTTATCCCTGATTTAGCAACAAGAGAAGCTGAGGAACTCAGCTAGAGTTCACAGCTAAAAGAAGGGTCACACAGCTAGAAAAAGGCTGAGCCTGGAATCCAGCCGAGCCAGTCGAGCCACGAGCTAGTCCCCTGTACTTTCTTCCAATACTAACTGAGCACCTACTACATGCCGTGCCCTGTTCTAGCCGAGGCATGGTGCACACAATGAACTCTGGCAAAGAGACTGCCTGATACGTATATCCATAGCCAGATGCCTGTTCAGACCCAAAACAAAGGACTATGGGAGCATCAGTAACAATACCAGCAAGAGCCACACACAAAACCTGAAGACGTTTCACCTGCTTTTGCCTTTAAAATCTCATCGTTACCCTAAGGCAGGTGCTTGGTCCTCAACAGACTTTGAGGGAACTGAGGCACAGACAGGGAAAGCACCTAACCCAGCGTCACACAGCCAGTAAGTGGCAGAGCCTAGATCGAACTCTGAACCCTGAAGCTCCAAAGCACTGGCATCTTTCCTCTGTCTACTTGGTTAAGAGTCTGGTTAAGTTCTCGGCCTCCCAAGGAATCAGTTCTGGGGTCACAAAATCAGAGAAGAGGCCAACATTTCCAGGCACAGGGACTGTGCTGACATGATTTCTACTTAACTCTGCCCCCACCCCCAGGACACCCATTGAGCCCAGGAGCTCTCTGAGGGCAGGGCAGGTCTGCCCCATCCTGACCCAGCTTAGCCAGGACCTGGCTGAGCAACTAAAAGGCCCCTAGCTGGGTTCCTGGTAACCAGCTGCCCAGGTGCACCCGTCTCTTACCTAATACCCCTCTTGACTTCCTGCCACTGCGTAGTCACCAAGCAGGGCATGTGGTTGATTCCGTGACACTCCCTGTGCCCCAGGGCAAGATGTTTCCTTTTATAAGTTATTATTATTATTACTATCATTACGGTTATTTTCATTTAAATCTTTGATGTCGGGGAGGCGTTTCTCTGCAGAAACAGAGCATGTCTGTGGGAGCGTGGCACCTCAATGACTGGCTTGAACTCTTGCCACGTGGGACGGCTGGACCAGTGGGCGGCCTGCTCCATCCTCCTCCAGGGGTCTGTGCTGCTCACTTATCAGGCTGACATCCCACAGGGAGGCTGCCGCCCTGCCCGCCCCTCCGGCTCCAGGCCTGCCGACTGGAACCAGACCTGGAGGGGTGGGCGGGCAGGGACAAGTGGGAGGGGGCCGGGCCCTCACCGCAGGCCCGTTTGCAGTTCAAAGTGACAGGCTCAGGCGGCTGTCCCCTTCAAAGGGCAGACAGAGCCTGCCCAGAGCTGCTGTACCGGCAGCCCAAGCCCAGGAGGCAGGACAGGAGTAAAGGCAGCCCTGGGAGAGCTGGCAGGGATCCCATCCATGGGCTGGGCCTGCTCCCCTGTCCCCTTGCCTAGAGCAGGAGGGCACACCCTGGCCGGCTGTATCTTGCAGTGTGACACTGGGAAGCACCTTCCCTCTGGGAACCGCCCTGCTGTCACTGGGTGTTTGCAAAGCACTCAGAAGGCACTCGGGGACGGTCATGCGTGATGCTGACAGTGCTGACGGTGAAGATGGTGAGTCAGTCTCTCTGAGAAACACTGCCTCAAAGCCGGAACACCGGAGTGTGATTCTCCTCAGCTGCTCGCTAGCTGTGTGACCCAGGGCAGGTCACTTAAGTTCTCTGTGCCCTGGTTTCCCCATCTGCAAGGGGAGGCTAGGATGGGATGATGCCATGCCCGCTCAGCACGAGGCAGGTCACAGACAGGCTTCTCCCATCATGGCCAAAATATGCCCCACCTACTGCCAGGACAGCTGTTCAGCCCAAGTGAGACCCACCAAGAAGGTCGGTCCCAATGCTCCCCCGAGCCCGGGCCCCTCAAGGCTGAGGAACAGTCAAGTCTTGGCACCTATAGATGCTGGCTACATGCTGGTGCAGCTCCCCACTGGCTATGTGACCCTGGGTACGTGGTTTCACCTCTCTGAGCCCCAGTTCTGTCACCTGGAAATCTGGGTAAACAATAGAGCTTTTAAGAATTCTCACTAAGGTCTGGGGTGCCGAGGGCTTAGCCCTGAGCCTAGACGTAACATGTGCCCAGGATAGACGGTAGCTCTTATGGCTACCTGAAGCTGCGTGACCTTGGGGAAAACTGTTGCACCTCTCAGGTCAAGACTGCGAAATGGGAAATGATGATAAGAATACCTGCCACGGGGCAGTGAGAAGATTCAATGAGCTGATCCCCCTGAAACCTTTACCACAGGCAGCATGCTATGAACACTGGCCTTTAATTATGAAGCATCCATTCAACAAACAACATTTAGCCTGGGGCCAGGCCACCACCAGGGCACAGAATGCAGCAAGGGGCCACAACCTGCCTCCCAAAGGGCTGCTGAACGTTTTCTCCTGACAGAATGCCTGGGCTCCAATCCCAGTTCCACTTGCTGGCTGTGTGACCTTGGGCAAGTTACTCAACCCCTCAGTGCCTCTTGCCTTATCTGAAAATGAAAATAATAACAGTACCCCTGTCATATCTCTGGAAAGAATGTGAGGGGCTTAGAACAGCGCCTGAGGAACCACAACCCCTCAACAAGCATCAGCTGTGATTATTACTGTTGCTGCCGCTATTGTGTGCTGTCTGGGCTGGGCCTGCCCGTCAGCAAGCCCCCTGCAGCCAGGCCCCCTTCTGCAGCTCACAAACTTGGGAAGTGTTAGCTCCTGAGAGGAGCTCCGAGTACCCTGCAGAACAGATGCTTCTGTGGGCTTCCTCCCTGGTCTGTTTCCCCAGCAGCTGGAACACTTAGGAAAAAAAGCTCCCAGCCTGATGGGCTTGTCAAAGCAGGGCCAGATTTACTAGAACCAGCCTTGGACGGTAATTTTGCGGTCATAACAACTATTTTCTTTACATGCTGCTATAGAAAGGGGAACCCCCGGCTTTAAAAAAAAAAAAAAAACCTAATTGAAGACACCATCGAGCGTAAATATGCTGGAGTTTTTAATAAAAACATGATGGAAGAAAACATTCAAAGCTCAATAATCAGAAGCAATTTGCGTTGTGAGGGGAGATGTGTCATTTCCCCCCCCCCCCCTTGGCTGTGCTCAGCGCGGGACTGGCTCTGGGGCTGGCAACTTTAGACCTATGGCAAAAATAATGAACAGCAGTGAGGCTCGGAGATAGCCTGAAAAATATCCTGGAAAAGAAAAACATATGCCAAAGAGTGTGGTGCAAAAGTCATATTTTATGCCTGACTTTAGAGAATGTTAATAAGGATTAGAACCATACTCCAACAGAACAACTATCAGTCAAGACGGGTAATTAATTCTGCTTCAGATCTCTGCTTGGGAAAATGAAAGCGGTAAGTGTTACTTCACAGCATAGAGATCCCACCGCACTAGAACAACTCAAAGAACTTCCAGAGCTGTGTCCTGATCCCAGCTGAAAGGAACCTGCCTGTCGCTGGCAGTCTCTCCTGATCCGTTGCGGTGTAGATTTGGGGATCTTTTCCGAATTGTAACAATATCAAACTCTTTTTTAATTTCAGGATTGGTTAATAAATATGATTAAGATAACACGTCCCAAACCACATGTCCTCTGTTCGGCCTCCAACATGTGGAGGACAGATGTGTCTTCCGTGCACAGATGACCCAGTCGGCTGCTCCCCCAAGGCAGGGACCCTGGGAGACGGAGCCCTGAGAGGTCCTGGCAGCCCAGTGGCCCTCTGTGGCCCTGGCCAGGCTGCTGGCCTCCCTGTGACCTGCTGTAGGGAAGAAGGGCCAAGCCCAGGGGGTCTGGGAGCCTGACACTAAGAGGATGGAGAGGTGGTGGGACTTGGCGCTGTGCTCACCTGGCTCTTGTCCCTCAGTGTCCCAATTGAGAAGATAAAATTCCCAAACCCACATGCTATACAGAAAGCTCGCAGAATCATTTCATCATGGAGGCCTGTTACCCCCTCTCAAGAACCAGAATCATAGGACCTTCCCCTCTCGGTGACCTCAGCCCAGGGGACAGACTAGGTCACTGATAAAGTCAGAGTTTGGAAGAGGGTTCTAGAAAGAATTGTGGAGTTGCCACATAGACTCCTAACCTGGCAGAGGGCAGACTGAGGTTCCTGCTTCTGTTCCGCTACAACTAAGATTTGGGGCAAGTCCTGGCTACACCTGGGCCCCACTTTTCCCATTTCTACAAGGATCTTGAAGAGGCCTTCAGCTGGGACATTCTAAACCAGCCCAAGGTCCTGGTGGTGGGTGTGGCCCTGGTCCTCCGAGGTCCCTGGAGGACAAGGAGAAGCCAGGTCCTGGAGACCAGGGTAGGGAAGCCAGGGCCATGCTGCTATCCACAGCAGGACTCCAGCTCTGGGGGTGGGAGGCAGCAGGCTCAGAGCCAAGGCTGGTGTGGGTAAGCACCTCTCCCACCCCAACCAAACAGGGCCCTGCCCCCAGAGCAAGGCTCTGGGCCAAGGTAGGAGTGAGCCTCTGTCTTAGCTTTCCCTTGGAGCTAGGAGGGAGGAAGGAGTTAGGCCAGGCCAGGCAGAAGGGCTAAGGGTGCAGAGAGAGGAAGGGCATTCTACATTAGCGGTAGAATGAATGAATGAGTGAATGAATGTCAGAGAGAGAAGAAGGCTTCCCAGACCCATCACAGCAGGCAGGCAGAAGACAGGGCACCTCCTGGAGAGGAAAAAGGCTACTAAATGGTCCCTTGGGGAGGGGCACTATGACCTGGATGAGCCCCAGCTGCTGCAGGGCAGGGGTGGGGTAAATTCTGGCCTCTTGGAAGAGGCGGGAGGGTCTCCTTTCAAGATCACTCCCTTCTCCGAGGCTACTCAGGAGGTCAGGCTCCACCTGAGCTGGATGGGGTCAGGACTGCCTGGTGGAAGAACTGTGTCACTGGCCGCCTGGCCTTCTTTCAGCTGGGGCCCACTGGCCATCGACTGCTGCGTGTCTGGCCCCCTATTACCGCTCAGGCCCTGGCCTCCCTGTAAGACCCCAGGCCTCTCCCCTGCCGAGGAGCCCAGGCTAGCGGGCAGACGCTGCGAGCCCAAGGCTGGCCCGGCCCGGCTGATATGAACCATCTGCGTTGTCTTAGGCCGCCCCTCTGCCCACTGTCCCTCTGAACTCGGCCGGTTCCCGCGGGCCTTTTGATGCCTCGCAGGGTCACAGACCCCCGCACACAAATCACCGCCGCGGGGCTGGGGGTGGGGCGGAGGCGCTGAAACCTAATCCGCAAAGTTTGCTCTGCTGCCGCCGGCTCGCTCCTTCCCTCCTTCACTCGACCACCAACCCCCCTTTCCAAACAGGCTTATTTTTCTTGCCAAAAAAACAAAGTTGGTATCAAGTGTTTCGAGGGAGAAAGTCTCTCCCCCGCCTGTCCCCGGCCTGGAAGGAAGGGCCAGAGATGCTGGCTGAGCCCAGGACTGCGGAGGGGGCTCCGGGAGAGCACGGGCGGGAGGTGAGCTCCGGATCCCCAGGTCCGTTGGTCCCCTTCCCAGCTCCGGCGGGTCCCCATGCCCTGCTTAAGAGCCTCAGACCCGACTGTTTTTGACCCTGCCCTGTCCCCCTGGTTGTCCCCTGCCCAGATGGGGCTCCCTCCTTGGGGCTCTCTGTCCCAGAGTGGCCAGAGAGGGAAGCATCACTTCCTGCCCCTTCTCCCTTCCCATAAAATAGCCCTTGCCTGTCGCTTTTACGAGGTGACACCCTGCTTTCAGCCCGATCCTCCCCACGCCCGGAGCCTGGGCTCGAGAGGGAGGAGACTGCGTGCAGTCAGGCATCTCTGGAGCGCTCCCAGGGCGCACTGGGGTCCCCGGGAGGCTGCCCCGGAGCATAGCCTAAGAGCTTTAAAAGGAGGCCAAGGAGTCGGGTGTATTAGAGACAAATTCCTACGAAGTCCCCCCTCCAACTCCGTGGACTCCGGGGCTTTGGGTCTGAGATCCTAGAAGCCGGGCGGGAGGTCGCCGGCCTGGTCCTCTGGAGGGGGTAGCGGAGCCCTGGGGGTGCGCGGGTTTCACTTGCTGGGTGTTGGTTTTGCTTTTGGTTTTTTCAGCCTGTGCAGCGACCCGGAGTCGTGCGCGGCGGCTTCTCGACACCCGCGTCTTCCCACGGTGCCCGGAGGCGAGTGCCAGCAACAAAGGTGCGCGCCTGTGGCGCCCGCTGTGGGGCTGGAGTTCTAGTTGTCGGAGCTGGCAGCCAGGGCTCGGGCAGGGAGGCGACCTTGAGGGCCTGGTTGGTAGACCTGCCTGGATCTGGGCGGCCCGAGCGCCGCAGTAAAGATCTGCACACTGTGGGACAGGGGTGGCGGCGGCGGCGGTGGCGAGAATAGAGGCGCCACTGGCCCAGCAGAGAAGCAGGTTTCTGCAGGGGTTGAACAAAGGAATTCGCCCTCGAAGAAAGGGGCCCAGCGAGCGGCCGGGAATGGTCAACTCGCAGAAGTACCAGCATGGCGACAGCAGTCCCAGGGATCCAACGAAATCCGCCCCGCCGAGGACCCCAGGCTGGCATCTCCATTCGACCTCTCCCTGCTTCTCAATCCTGCTTTAATGGGGATGGTGGGTGTGCACTACCCAGTGCCACTTCTCCTGGGAAAAGGGGTCAGATGGGGCCTGTGCTCTCCATCAGTGGAGGCAAAAAACCCCAAAAAACCTGTATCCTCTGTATCCTGAGTCCTCTGCCCCATTTTCCAGAAGCTGACAATTGAGGCTCCTCCAAAGCAATCCCTTCCCCCACCTTTGGTGCAACGCCTGGCGGCCCGGGAAACCCAAGCGCGATGGGAAATGAAAGGCACGGGGCGGGGGGGGGGGGGGCCAGGGTTAGAGCCCCCCTCCTCCCTGAGCCCTCGGAAGGGGTGGAGGGGACACGGTTGTAAGGTGCTCGGCTTCTTTTCTCTGCTTGACATGAATAAGGGGATTAGGACGGCAAGTTTCCGTCGTTCACTCCGTCGGACAAAGGGCCCCGCGGTTTGAGCGGCGCAGCCTCTGATTAAACGACAGAGCCCTGTCACTCAGCACCATCCTAGGTACTTGTGTTCGTGACATAATCTTATTAGAAGATAAAACCGGCGAAATCCTTTTCATAATGAAAAGTTACATTTAATGGCTGGACTCGCCCCCCACTCCCTCCCCGGACCCTGCTCGCCTCCCCCCCGTTGCTGTTGGATATGGCTCGCCTGTAATTGGCATTTAAAGCACCAAGTCCGGGAGAAAAACGGGGTTTAGGGTTTTTGTAATCCCCCTAAACTGTCTTTGTTCGAAATCTCCACAGATACAAGTCTGTTAAGAGTAAATATTTGTGGATTGATACAACCCCATTTCCCCCCTGCAAACCGAATCTGAAAAAAAATCCGCCCTCCCGCCGTGGTGCGGCGGGGGCGCCGGAGGGAGGGGGCTGGGTCGGCCCCAGTGTCCGCGCCGGGAACTCGGCTCTCCGGGCGCCTCGCCGCCTCCAGGAGTTGAGGGACTTTGCACATTTCTCAGGCGGGAAAAAGGTCTTAGACTCTTTTTTTCAATTTTCTATTCCCTCGATAAACAAACCTCCCGATCTCGCCGCTTTGGGGCCTGCCCGAGAGGGTCGATCGGAGGGCTTGGGGAGGGGCGAGGGCTTTGCTCAATTCCGAATGAAAATGCGAACTCTCTCCGCCAGCCTTGCTCCCTTCCAGAGCGTTTAAGTGGCTCGGAGGGAACTCCTGGGCCGCGGGAGGCCCCGCCCTGCAGAGCTCCCCGAGTCCAGCCCAGGAGAACACCCGCAGCCGCCAAGGGCCCCCGCAACGACAAAGAGCCCCGAAGGCTGCCTCGGGGGTCCCGGGCTCCCGGCTCCAGCCCAGCCCGTCCCGGGATCGGATTCCTTCATAAATCAGCGGCTGGGTGAAAGGGCTGCGCTTTAGAAAGGGCAGGACCGTGTGCGCGTATTAGAGCCCCCGGTTCCCAAATCCGGGCTAAACCCCTGGTGACACCGAAATTCATCAACCGCCGCTGGCGCCCGCGGCTCGACCAAGGAGCCCGGGAGCCAAGGAGCCTGTGCACGGCGCTGCCCCACTCGGGGGTGAAGGAGAACGAAGAGCAGGAACCCTCCGAGAGGTGGGCCTGGAGGAGAACGCGGGTGGAGACCGCCGAGAGCCCTCCCGCCCGCGCGCCGGAGGGGGGGGCGCTGAAGGAAGCTCCCTACCCGGAGAAAGGCAGTTATTCTAACCTTTTTCCTTCTCTGGCAAGGACTGGCCTTACTGGGGGCGTTCCGGCGGGAAAAGGGCAGTGATCCCCCCACCCCCTGCACACACACACACACCCACCCTTCCACGCTGGGTGCTCTAGGGAGAATCACTACGACTGTCCAAAGTGGGAATCTGGGGCTTCCGGAAGTAAGGGGGTGGCTCCCATCCGCTTTGGCAGTTAGACCTGCTGCGGGTGGGGGGAGAATCTGCTACAGGAGTAACTTCGGATCTGAGGGAAGTGACTTAACTCCCTCAGCCTGGGTTTGCTCACCTACACATGGAGCTAGAGCAAAAAAGGTCAGTGCACATCCAGGCACTGGAGAAACACCCATTCCTTTCCTTCTAGGTGCACTGCTGTGGCTTGCCCCTCTGGGCTTAGTGAGGCTCTGCTCTGCCCGTTCACATCTACACCGGCCACGCTCAAGAATCTGTTGGGGAAAATTGGGGACTTACGTGCTTCAGGAGTGACAGGGGCCCATCCACAGGCTGCTGGCTGCCCGCCTCCAAGGACCAGTTTCTGACAGCCAGACCTGCCCCATTCCTTTTGCAAGGAAAAAATTCAAAAACACCAGCCTAGACCCGGGTGAGGAGCGAGAGGGTGGGCATGGCTGCTCCAGGAGGCCTGTTGAGGAGGCTCTACTCTCTGGGCCTCCCACTCAGGGCAGACAATGCATTCCTGCCGGGCAGGGAGCCTCCGGCTTACTTCCCAGGCAGGCAGGAAGGAAACATACATTGACTGAATGCCGAAGGAAGCCTGGCATCTTTGGGTTTCACTTTGCTCTGAGCAGCCCTGTGAGATTGGGATTATCACCCCTGTTACACAGAGACAGAAACTGAAGCTTGGGAAGAGGCACCAGCTTCCCTAAATGCCCTTGGCCTGTGTCACTGGGAGCCAGAGACATTTTCAATCCAGATCTGTAATTGCAATCTTGCTGTTTCCTTTGAGAAAATGTGCCCCGCTCAGAGGGCCCTCCTTTTAGAGGAGGTGGCCCCAGAGCACCGTGGTCCTCTCCATCTCCACAGGCTCGGGCAACTCCAGGCCTGGGCGGGTGCCCACACCCAGCCAGCCCAGCAACTATGGCAATTCAGGAGTCACGTGACGACAGTCACTGAGTCTTGGAGGATAGCAGGAGGCGGGAGGGGGGAACAGCAGTCACACCCAGCTCCTCCCCTCTCACCATCGTCGCTGCTGCAGCACCGGCAGAGGCACCTGGGGGTGGGGAGGCACCTCTGGCAGCACGGTGTTCCAGCACGCTCACTCATCTTCCTGCACCTAGCCAGCTGCTCGGTGGTCTCCTGACTCCTGTCAGCCCTGGTGGGCACCTCTGATGCTCTGGGCAGCCTACAGGACCCTCCCCCGCTGGCAACCAGCTCACAGTTCCCGAGGAAACCTCTTACAGCACGGCCGGCTACGAAGCAGCAAACATCTTTGTTTCTTCTGGAACCAGATTCCAGGAACCGGGTTTTCCCCCCCCCAGTTCACCAAGTGCCAGGCCAGCCAGGTGCTCCGCCATCAGCCGGCGCACTTGGTCCAGGTCTGGGCCTGGCTCCCAATTGGGACAAAGCCCCCTCCCCCCAGACCCCTATACTCCCCCACCTCCCTTCAGCGCTCCGGGGTCCACCAGGCAGGTCCAGCAGCTGCCCGTCAAGAAGCTGAACAGAAATGGATACAGGGACTTCCCTGGTGGCACAGTGGTTAAGACTCCATGCTCCCAATGCAGGGGGCCTGGGTTCGATCCCTGGCCGGGGAACTAGATCCCACATGCCACAACTAAGACCCGGCGCAGCCAAATAAATAAATAACTATTAAAACAACAAAAAAGAAATGGATACAATATTGCCCCAGAAATAACAAAGGAAGGGCCCACGCAGGAATTTATTTGTACTGATCAGGCCGGGGAAAGGTAAAGGGCAGCGAGGAAGTGCTGTCAGCCAGGCCTGAAACTCAAGAAAGTTGCCATTCGGAGCACAGTGGCCCCTTATACCCCTCCACTGCCAACACTGCAGTAGTTAAAGCAAACACTGGCCCTTCACGGCCCTGTCAGTTACACCTTCCCCCCGAAAATTACACAAACTTTGAAAGATTTTTCTGAGAGAAGATGGATGCTTCAGGTGACTTGAGGTCAAGGCTAGGCTGTTTAAAGTATATTATTAACAAATAAACATTTACTGCACACACACAAAAAAAAGAGAAAAACTCTATAGGCCCCCGGGGAACCAAATCATGTTGCTTTTGGCTTCAAATGACAGGAGACATTTATGACATGAATGGAGAACACCAGCCGGTTGATGAAATGGCAAACGTCTGCCACTTTGCTTCCTCTGCCTTCGTGAATCAACTTTTTCAAATATGGTTTTCAGCCTTGCCTTCCCCTCAATACCACCGCCTCCCCACTTCTGACTGCAGTGGCAATAAATGTATATAATTTTGGTTTTGCTCTCTGCTGCCATCAGCACAGAATCTGGGGGTTGGAGAGGGCTGGGTCAGCCAGAGAGCCAAGGGCCTTGGGTCCTCCTGCACCCTCAACTGAATGACAGCTCACAGGAGCTCCCTGGATGAGTGGACCACCCCTCTCTTCTTCCCTCCCCTGAAGCTGGGGCCTGACTGTGGCGTCCAACAAATTGGAAGTTATAACTCACGTCATTGAGAGTATCCTCCGTCTCTCCGCCTAACTAATGCCAAAGTAGGACTGGGTGGTTGTGAGTGTGTGTGTTTTCCCTTTTCTGTTTTAAAAACCTCACAGCTGCAGGGTAGAGGAAGTTCCTTGGGGAAGCACTGCCAGCTTTCATGGACCAAAAATACCTCCTTGGGCTGGAGGAGCCTCCTGACTGCCCAGGCTGGTGTCTCTCACCTGAAAAACATACAAATCCTTGGATCTCTCCCTCACACACCCCTCTTCTGACTCTCCCCTGCAGCCTCAGAGATGTCAGTTGAGCTTTATCTTCTGTCATTTGAGTCACAAAAACAAATGAGCATGAACAGTTTTCCAAATATTAAATTATACTATTGTGTGCTTTTCCAGGTTACATGCAGACCAGGTAGATTCCAATTGTTCCCCAGTGGAAAGATCTTTGCTTTAGTCCAACCTCCAACCCCCAAGGAGAAACAGGTCAGCACACCAGGCCCACCCTGCTGCCCGCCCTTCCTGCAAATGCACAGTGGGCATTTGTTTTCACTCATGTAATCAGAAGCTTTTCTGCCTCTCTCGAAGTGCAGGAGAGGATACTGGATCCCATGAAGTGTGAAACATTTACTGAAACCTCCCCACCCCCACCCAGGTACCTCGTGTAATCCTCACAACCACCCTGAGAAATATCATCACCCCCACTTTGCTGATGGAGAACATGGGGCTCAGAGATGGGCAGCCACTTGACTAAGATCACACAGCTACTGAGTGCTGGGCTGTGAACCCAGGTCTGTCTCACACTGTCCCACTCAGGAAAAGGGAATGGTTTTCCCAGGGTATCCCTCATCTTCCCTGCACAGAGGCTTATGACAAGCCTAGCATGCCAGCTGCCCCTCTCTTTGGCAGGGAACCCATGGGCAGTTTGGTGTGTGGCCTTGGAGACAAGGCATTCCTTGCCACGCTGATGGTGATAAAGTAACAACAATAATTTCCAGAGTATTAACAACATGCCAGGCAAGATGCCAGGTCCTTTGGGGCATGTTATCTCCAATCCTTATAAGAATACTTTCCCCCGGGTGGCTATGTCCCCCATTTTACAGAAGAGGCTCAGGTAGGTGTCAAGGCTCTGTGGTCCTAAGCCTGGCTCCAATGGGCAGACAGGAGGGAGCTGAGGGTCACCAATCACATACCCCAGAGGAGATCCTCACAGCCTGCTTCCCCCACTCGAGAAAAACCCAGCAAACAAATTAGGCTATACCAGCCCAGAGCCTAGGGAATACAGGGTGAGCCGGGAGTCAGCTGTGAATAATGTCTCTGTTCAGCAGCGGAGAACTGCAACCTCAGGAAGGCCTTTGGTTACCTTTCCGCCTACAGCCAAGGTGCTAGGGTTAAATGCAGAAGTGCCCTCCCAGGAGCCAGAGGGTCCCCAGACTTGGGCTGGCAGAGGGAGCCTTTCAGCCCTTAGATCTCCAGGAAGAGCACTATGGAGGCCTTTTAATAAGGGAAAGCGCTGGCTCTTCCTTCCAAGAACATCCACTTCCAGGACAGGCCCTCTGGCCCAGACTGTGGGCAGGGGTGTCTGCAGCTCCGAATTGGTCTGATGGGGGCCATGCCAGCTGGGGTACCCACTGGTGGAGGGGATGCTGCTGGTAACTGGCACCCTACAGCAGGGCCTAAGGGAGGTCTCCCAAACTGGAAGAAGCAGCAGGCAGAAAAGGCTGGGGCCTGACTTTGCTCTACCCATGCGCCACACCCGCCGCTCTGAGGAGAGGTGAGCCTCCCAGGAAGGCCTTTCCCGGTGTAAACACTTCCCAGGAAAGGAATGTGCTGGGAAGAGCTGGTTGGGCCACTGGAGCCGCAGCCAGCTGGGGTAAATTTAAAAGAAGAAAAAAAAAAATCACCCCAGGACTCAGACGGCTTTTTGTGAAACTCAATCAAAGCTTCGCTGCCCCACTCCTGCTGCAGTGGGCGCATCCTACCTGGGCAGGCGAGGCCCAGGGGACCGGCGCGGGCTCGGCGGCAGAGAGGCGAGGCCGCCCGGGAAGGCCCGGTGGCAGAAGCGCACCGCCAGCCCGGGACGCCGAGGTAGGCGCAGGGCGCACGCAGGCTCCGGCTCGCACACCGACGAGGCTCGGGTCGTCAGACCTGGGAGCTGTCTTACAAGCGATTAGGCTCCATTTTGTGACAGATTTTTGGACTCTCCACCGACCCTCCCCCCTTCCGGAGCCTCCTCCCGGAATTCGCCACCTCCTCGGGATAAAAAGATAGAAACCCTTTCCAGACAAGCGACAGACGGCAGGAAAAGAGAGTTACATAATTCTATTTGGCCAAGCGGCAAAGAAAAAAAATTGAGGAGAGGGATTTATGTTGTCATTTTTTAAAAATGCGTTCTCTGGTGAAGGAAGGAGAGAGGTGTTCGTGATTTTGCGTTTGGAGGCCGCGTTTCCTCCCGGTTTCTAACCGGGTTTTCTGTCCGAGAAGGAGCTCGGGCTGCCGAGGGGCCAGAGGCTCGGGCATAGAACTATCCGATGATTTTTTTTTTTCCCCCTGAAGGAGCCCCCGAAAAACACGTACTGAGAAAAAGGAGACTTCGAGTTATGCGTGAAAATGCACAAATGCCGTGGTGGCCTGCGCTCCGCTTTGCAGGTCCAGGACGTGCGGGTGGATTTTATCAAACGCTATTAAATGCACCCAAACGTCAATTAATCACCCCGTGGTGCATAAAATAACGCTGTGCCTCTGGGTCTGTGTCCCGGATCTCTAAAACAAATCGAAAGGAGGAAGAGGCGCTTAATAAAAATAGCAATCTCCTTCCAAGGACCGAGCCCGGCAACTCCTATCGAGACGAAGAAACATTTTTCAAAAGTTATGGCGGGGGTGTGTGTTAATTTCCCAATACCGCTGACGCACAGACTCCACAAAATTGAGAAGGCACGTTCCTGCGCCCACTTGCCTGGATTCTCGTCTGAAAAGCATTTACGCACAGATGCAATAAATATGCATCTGCGATCCTCAAAGAAAAAAATAAATCGTGAAATACATTTTTACTGTGCAAAGAACATCGCTTCCCAGCGAGCCCCCGCCTGCGTCTCTGCGCTGGTTCTCCCAGAGAAAAGCTGATGCGAGATCCGACTGGGTATTTGTCCCCAGAATTGTCTTGATAACAACAATCCCCCTTCAGCCCCCAACTGGCCAGCCTAGTGCAGATACCTAATTGGCATTATTGGAAGAAAGGGGGGGGGCGCGAAAGAGGAAGGCACCGTGAGAGGCATGAATAATGCCCGCCTGCTGCCCTCGGGACCTAGACTCGAGCTGGAGATTCGCCCTGAACCAAAATTCACCCGCCAGCACACCCCTAACTGCACTGAGGGAGAAAGCTCTTAGGCGCCCTTTTTTCTTTTTTAAACAAACATATTTTCGGCAAAGCAATCGCTGTTTAATGTTTAATTGTTTTGTAAAATGAGGGAGTTGGCCATTCAGCTTTAAGGGATCATCTAGCTCAACATTTGTGACTTTACAATTCTGTGCTCTGAAGAACCAGGGGGCATCCTCTCCTTGTTTTAAGGAAAACCTCTGTAAATGACTGAGGGGTGGGGAGGAGAGAGTGAGCAGATATGTACAAGAGGCTGGAAAGAGTCTTTACAAAATGTAAAAAAAAATTTTTTTCAAAAATTTGCACAAATGACTCGGAGGCCCATTTCCAGTTTTCTGGGCCTCCAGCCCGCACGTGTTAAGTGATCCAGGCTGAGCTGTGCGGGGAGTGGCACTGCCACAACCGCGCTCGGGGTCAGGCAAACAGAGCAAGGCGAGGGGTGCAGGACAGCAGGATGTGTGTGGACTTTAGGCCGGTGAGCCCTGCTGAGGGGCCAGCCCCAAGCCTCCAATCACATCTACCCCAAACTACTTTCATCACTTTACGCTGCTGTACGCCTGCCTGTGGCAGAGCTGACCGGTGGCCTCACTTTCTCCTGGAAGTAGAATCGTATCAGTCAGGGGCACAGCACAAACACGATCAGTGGCAGTGTGCCTAACCTGGGGTGGTCCAGAAGGGGAGGTCTCTGGGACCACAGAAGAGCTGACTCTGAACAGGGTCCCAGTTCCTGCTCTCACTGCCCCCCAGCTGGCAGGAAGTACAAGGCAGAAAAAGCAGCTCCTGCTGAGCCCCCAGAGCAGGGGAGCACCGTCAGAATAGGTGCTAGCGTAGGGCGCACACGGAGACTTCTGAAGTAGAACCCGACGCCCTCTCAAGGGCTCTGGCCTGCAGTCCCACCTATTTCCAGGTCTCGGCCAAGCTGCTCCACTTCCCATCAGGGCCTGGATTTAGGGACAGTCCCTGGGCAGAGCAGGTAGGCTGCACTTAACTACCAAGCACTGGCAGCCCAGCCTTTTCCCAGAGGCTTGGGCACACACAGCCCCCCTCTGAGGCCCAAACCACTCGAGCAGCCTACCCACCCTACAGCCCCATCAGAAACGGTTTTCTGGGCTTCGCTAGAAAGTTCTCACAGGCATCCGCTTGTCTCCAAATTGCTGCCCTGGGCATCCCCACACCCCTCTTCCTCGTGTTGCTCCTCTCTGCCTCCCTCTTAATCACACTGTCAGGCACAAAACTCAGAGGGTCAAAAGAAAAAGGAAAAAACCAAAACCTGGATCTACTCTTATCTGCCAGGAGCCCCCTGCCAGACAAACCCACAGTCTCAGCTAAACGCAAAAGTCAGTAGGTAGGGCTCAGCCCAGTTTCTGGCCTCAACGCTGAGGCTTGGGCTCCGCCAGGGCGGAGCAAGCCATCCTGCCCCAACACATACACATGGCGAGAAAGAAGGGCTGCTGGGGAAGGTTGACTTGGCCAGTTCCTCACCCCATGGGGAACCCAGGTTGTGGTTTCCCACCTCTTAAGGTCCTCTTCCTAGACAGCTTCTCCAGCCAACAATTATACGAGCAAAATTCCCGCATGGAACGGTTTGGGGAGAATGCACACCCTTTTCTCTCCATCAGGGACTGAAAGTGCAGCAGGAAGCCTGGCAGGAAGGGGGCATCCCTGGCTGCTTGGGCACTTCAGCACCCTGCCATTCCACCTCCTTGCTTCAAGAATCCCAAACCAACACAAACCCTGCCTTTGGGCTGGGGAAGCACACCGCCAGTGCCCGGCTCCCTAAAGCACTGCTTTCGTTTGAAAAATCAATTCTCGGTCCCCAATGCAGGCCTCAGTGAAGCCAGCCCCTGTCCCACGACTGCAGCATCGTACCCCCTCGTCGGCCCAGGGCCTTGTCCCGCACCCCGACTGAGCGGCCCAGCGCAGGTTTCCCGGACAAAGGATGGCAACGGGGGCTGCCGGAGGGTCCTGGCTACCCCACCAGTGCTGGACGCGCTGGGACGGCTCTGCCCTGCCGGGAGACGCGCAACCCGCGGAGTTCTCGGAGCTGACGGGCCCAGCGGCGCGCAGGGCCGGCGGCAGGGCGGACGCGGGCCCGACATGGCAGGGGGGCGGCCGGGCTGGAGTGCCGTGCGGCTGCGGGAAAGGAGAAGGACGAGAGGCGCTTACTGTTGGTAGTCTTGTTTGCAGTACAGTTTCCGATCCCGGAAGTAGCAGCTGGTGGTGAGGGCTTGCTGACACGCCGCGCACTGCAAACACTCCTCGTGCCAGGACGACTCGTTGACTCGCATCAGGAAGCGGTCGGAGATGGGCCGCTGGCAGCCCTCGCAGACGGCGGGATGCGGGCAGTCGGAGCCTGCAGCGCACAGGGCGAGAGACGGGCCGTCAGCGCCGACCAGCCCGGCCCAGCGTCCCGATCGCGCGGTGCCCGCAGCTCCGGCCCCAAAGGCGAGGGCAGCCCGGTACCGCCGTCCGCCGCCTGCGCTTCCCCGGCCGCCGCGCCAGGGGCCGGGCAGCCTCAGCTAGTTCGTCCCAGTCAGCGGACTCCGCCGCGGAGAGGCCGCGGGCCTGGAGCCTCGGCTCGGCGCTGCGCGCTCCCCTTCTCCGGAGATCGAGCGCTTGGTGATAATATATATGAGAACGAGCACGGCGCGGGGCAGCCGGCTGGGACCGAGACAGGAGAGGTGAGGCTTAGGCGCCCGCCGGCTGACACGCCCCGCGGTGGCGTTCGTTGTCTTCTCTCTCTCATCTCCCCAAAATCTGTGGTTTAGCTGACCCAGGGAACATTTCCCTCTTAGAGACTCCCTCTTCCCAGGTGACCTGGCACCACTCTCAAGCTTGCCAAGGTGACTGACTACTTGAGTCCTCCATCACCCCTGCCACCCGCCTCCTACCTCTCGCCCGGAGTGGCAGCTCTGGAACTGAGGCCCGGTGAGGATGGGGGGTGGCGGCTGGAGCTGTCCTGTCCTCGCTCCTCCTAGGTGGTGTCCCTGCATACCTCTGTCCCCTCAGGATGCCTGTCTAGGCGTGCCTGCCTGTTGCCCCTCTGGTGATCACTCCAGGAGTTTTCTCTCTGTGTCCCCCACGCCCCCATGTTCTGCAAACCACTGTCTTTATCCGTTGGCCTGGAACCCTGTGTCCACCTCGGAACGAGACCCCTGTCCCCTGCCCGTGACCACTCGGGCGTTCCGACCCCGCACTCACCCAGCAGCACCCCTAGAGTGGCGGGCCCGGGGCGCAGGGCGTGCTCCTCCATCTTGATGCCGTCCAACATCTTAGCGCAGTCCGTCTGCCCGCGGGGGAAGCACCTCTCCAGCGATTCGGGACCTGTTGCTATATCCATGGGACGCGGGGCGCGCTGCGAGCCCCGCCGGCCAGGGTGCTCACCCGCCCGCCCGCCTGCCGGCTCGCCGCCGCCGCCGCGGCCCGGGAGCCGGGGAGGCGCGGCCCCCGCGGGTTGGGGGCTGCGGCTGGGGCCGCCGGCTGCCCCGGCGAGCGCGGAGCGGCGACGCGCTGGCCCCGGGCCCCGGCGTCGTGCGGGAGGGCCGGGGCGGCTGCAGTCCGCGCCGCGCTCTCCCGAGCACTCGTAGCCACGCGCGCCGGCTCCTCTGTCACCTGCTTGTCAGCCCCGGAGCCGGGCTGCAGCGGCGGCGGCAGCAGACGGAGCCGCGGGGAGGAGACGACGGCGGCGGCGGCGGCGGCGGCGGCGGCGGCGGGCGGGGGAGGGGGTGGGGGGGTGCAGGGGCGGCTCCGCGGGCTGCGGGGGGGCGCGGGCGGCGCTGCGGGGTCCCGGGCGGGGCGCAGCGGGCCGCGGAATTCCAGGCGCGTTCCCCGAACTACTCTAGTGCCATAGTGCGCTCGAGGAGCCGCTCGGTTTAGAGCTGGAGCTGGCGGCGGAGGGATACTCCAGCCGGGAGCCGCCTCACCCCTCCTCAAACTTCCTGACATTTGAACTCATTGGTGCGCCTCGTATCCCTGCGCCGGGATGAGCCGGAGGCTCCACGTCAAATAGTGCCGTCGCTGCCCCCCCGTTCCCCGCGGGAGGGCTCCCCGCGCCCCCGGCTTGCGCCCCGCGCCGTGCCCGGCCCCGAGTGCGGACCTGGGTGCCCCGGCCAGGCCGAGCGCCCCGTTGGCCCCTCGCAGAAGTTTGGGTCGCCTTCGAAACAAATCCTTCTGCCCCACCCCCTTGAAAAACTGATTTGGGAGTTGGGGAATGAAGGCTTTCTTTTTTTCTTTCTCGCCTTCTTTATTATTAATATTTTGTAAAGCTTCAGCGCTAAGAGGAGTGGCCCTGAGCGAGGCCAGACTGCACGGACGGCGGGGAGCGCAGCGGCTCCACCAGGGGACGGCGCCGGCCGGGAGTGGCCGCCCGGGGACCCCGACTGTTGGCCGAGGTAGGTCGCACCAGGCTGAGTTGGCGTCCCCCGGGTGGCGGCGCCTTCCCGGAGCCGGTTTCGTCCGTGGAGAGGGCTGGCTGCCTGGACTGAGGGACGGGGACTGGCAGGAGGGGAGGGCTGCTGGCTCAGGATTTGCCAAAGTCCTGGCTCGGGGAGAGGGGGATTTGGCTCCAGATTTGGGGTGTGGGTCCGGGAAAGCGTCAGGCGTGGCAGAGATTGGGTGGAGAGGTGAGCGAAGATCCCGGAAGAGCCCCGGGATCAAGGATGGGAACACTGGGAAGGCAAGAAAGGTGAGGCCCGGTTTCAGGCGACCTAGAGTTTAGAGAATGATTAGGTGTGAGAAAGGGATCGCGGGTACGGGTGGGGCAATGGACGAGAACCTGGCCTCACAGGATTGGGAGTGAGGGCCATGGGTAGAGAGTGGTGGCTCGAGGGTCGCGGACTGAAGACCCTGGAAGATGTGCGTTGGGCTGCTCGAAGGAAACCGGATTGATCGCTGGGATAGGCGACCTTTGGTGGCGGAGGGACCCTGCCGGGGTCGGTAGGCCGTGCCCGGCAGGGACAGGGCCCTGGCCAGCCTGGGCAGCGTGGGCCTCGGCACTGGGGAACGAAAGGCCGGAGAGACCGAGCGGCCGAGTCCAGCGCTGGGTGCGCAGGCCGCTGCGTCGGCTGCAGTGCACCGCGCCCGGGCCGGCTGTGTCTTCGGCCTCCGGGGTCCGCATGGAGTCGCGGCTCGCCCGGGAGCAGGGCGGCCGATGCAGCCCCGAGGCAGGAGCAGATTGACCCTGCGAGCCGCTGCGGGGCAGCCCGAGCCCCTCCCGGAGCGGAGCATTGGCGCGGAGCGGGGCGGGGGCGGAGGGCAAGGGAGGCGGGTCCCCTGACCCCGCTGGAGGCGAGAGGGCAGATCGGATTTGGAGCCTGCGGGAGGCTTGGTCAGAAGTGGCCCCCTGTGCCGCGGGGCCCCGCGGAGGGGCCCGGCTTTGTGGAGGATTAGAAGCTCCCGCCCCAGCCCAGTACCTGCGTGTGTGTCGGTGGGTGTCTGTGTGTGTCTGTGCACATGGATGCTCCCGCCTCTGAGGCTCTTACATGTCTATGCACCCGTGTCTCTGTGCACACACACAATTTTTCCGCGTCCCTGCGACAGTCTGGGCTCCGAGTGGCTCCGAGTGTGTGAATCTGTGTCCCCTGCATCCGTGTGTGTGTTTGGATGTGAATCTGCTGGGCCTTACATACCTCCATCTCTTCCGTGTTTTTGTAGGTCTTTGTGTGTGTCCCTGTGTCTGTCACTCTATGCGGGTGCCACGGTCTTTGTATGTCTTTCATCCTCCGTATTGTGTCTGGGATCCTTTTCTGTTTATGTGTCTGCGTGTCACCTTTGTGTGTCTTTGTGTACCTCCGAGTTTCCGAATGATTCTGTGTGCTCGTGTGTCCCACAGTTTTTTTCGTGTGTGTGTCTTTGTGTCTCCGTGTATTTCTTGATTTCTTGGCGTTTTTGTATCCAGGACGGTGGTAAGTAGATGTGGAGTTTCTCTCACACGCCCTTGGTCCCCGGTCCTTGCGCAGCCTGGAAACCCCAGGCCTTGAGCTCCCGAGGCTGGGCCTGGGCCGCCCGCTCCGGGCATCTGGGACGGGGGCGCGACAGCTGCCGGGAGAAGCCAGGCGGACGAGGCTCGGGCGCGCAGAGTCGGGCGGCGCAGAGCCCGGCGCAGAGCTGGCGGACCGATCGGGGGCATTCTGCCCTCTGCTGGCAGCGCTACGTTCTTGCACCCGCTGTCGGGCGACTGCCTGCAGGCGAGAGGGTCCATGTTCCAGGCCCAGATCGATCCTCTCTTCTCCTTCAGAGCGCACTTAGGAATCCTCTTCCATCGATTAGGAATCCTATTCCATCACAGGCCCTGCAGACCCACCCCAGACTCCAAATTCCCGGTACAGCGTTGCATCCCCCTGCCCCTGTTTTCCAATCCCCACCTTCCGTGTGCCGGGCCTCTTCTCCACACTTCTCTTCTCCCCTTTGGCGGAATGGGGGCCTCTGTGGCCCGGCCTCTGAGGCTTCTCTTGACTCCCTGGCTGGCGTTCAGAGTCGTCGAGACTGCCCAGGGTCGCATTCCCAGGCCGCCCAAAGGCCGGGTCTCCAGGCAGAAGGACGTGCAGGCGGCCCCCTCGGATGCCACGGCTCATCTGACCTGGGGCGCACAGAATCTTGGCATGTCACCCCGTGCCCCTGCCGGCGTCACAGCCCACACCACCAGGGCCTACATCAGGAGGGCCAAGGCAGGTGCTCAGAGCTGCCCGCAGCTGCCGAGGTGCGGGTCTGGACCCAGGCAGCTGGCTGCTCTCTTTGGTCTGGAAGTGGGGCTGCTCAGGCCACGAACCTGGGGTCCCGTCTCCTCGTCCTCCCCGCTCACTGTGCATTAATCCCCCCACCCACCCCGACTTTGGATCAACCCATAGGTCCTGTTCCTTGCCCTCTGTCCCGGCTCCCCGGTTCCTCATTCCCCCAGCTGAGTCGGCGGCGTCCCGGCTCCTTCGCACACGCGCTCAGACGCCCCAGGTCTCTTTCAAGCACAATCGTGGCTCCTGCGCCTCCCGCTTCCCCTGATGAAAACGTGGCAGACTGAATGGTAGAAACAGGGCCTAGGCCCGAAGTCGGGTACTGCCCATAGGCGGCGAGTGGCATCTTGCTGCGCCTGACGGGAGCCGGTGCGATCCAGGACCTGCCGATTCCCCAGGGCAACCCCGGGCGCTCCGGCCGATACGGGATTCTCTCTGGCTCGGACTAAAGCGTCAGAAACAGCTTCAGATTTTCTCCACCTAAGGAAAGACCGAGTCGGCTGTTTGGAATCACTTGGGAAGAAGCAAGATCTGAGATGGAGGCTCTAGGGCGGGAGTCAGCTCCCCCAATTCTGCAGACACCCCATCTCCACTGAGCCCTTCCCTGTGCCTCCCTGCTCCTTTCCGTAGGGCTTTGCACTCCCGAAGCCTGCCTTCGCTACCAGCGGCCCACAGGCACGGCCCTAGGACCCCCCTCTCCCCCCAGCGGAGGCCTGTCCGTCCTCCCTCGAGCGGTGCTTCTGACCAGAGCCAGCCGCGGGGTCCCCTCCCAGTTTACAACCCCAGCTGGAAGTGAGAATCCTGGGCAGGGGTGGAGTACAGGGAGCTGCCCAGCCGAGTGCTGTGCAGCGTGAAGGCGCGGGCGCTGAGCTGCAGGGATCCGCGATTCCACCCTGCCAGCAGGGAGAGTTGGGGCTGCCAGAGCACCCGGACCCGTCCCGCGCTGCCCGCCCACCACTGGCCCTGGGGCTCCTCAGATCCGCGGGAGGGAGCCAGGTTGGACCAGAGCCGCCCCCAGCCAAGGGCCGGGCTGGGGGCTGCTCTTCCCAGCCGGGCTCCGGAGACCTGCGTGCTCAGGAAGTGGAGCCGGCCGGCACTGGAAGAGGGCGGGTGTCCCGGCCTTTTGGAGCCAGTGGTGACCACCCTTGGCTCCTTGGATCGCATCTGTACTTGACCCCAGGACACATGGGTCAAAGGCTCAGTCCCCTTCTCAGCTAGCAGAGAGATGGATGTGTGTGATAAGTAATCCGGTCACCTTCCCACAGCCCAGGGAAAAGTGTCTGTGGAGAGCTCAGAGATCCTGAGCCCTGTGGAGGTCCACAGAGAGGAATGACTGGGGAGGTCCAAGCTGGGGTCCCTCTGACTCAGGACTGGAAGCATGTTCTCACTCTCCCATCTGGAGTTTTCTAGGCTGCGGTGGCAGGGAACGAGATTTTAGTCGGACCTTGCTGATGAGGCCCAGTGTGTGTGGCTCTGAGGCTGTGTGCTGATGTGTGTCTGTATGCAACGTCGGGACCGCCCAGCTCCAGCAAAGTCCTTCTGCCCTCTCTGCAGCCTAGCCCCACCCTCAACCAGCTGGTGGGGTCTCTGGCCACAGACTCATGACTTCTCAGCACAAGGTCTGGGTCATTAGTCATGGGATTTCTCCCTGGTGGGTCAGGAGATCAGGCTCCCTCAGATCCGAAGGCTGCTTTGAGCCCTCGGGGCTAGCGTGGCTAGCCACCCTGGCCAGGTGGCTCAGGGCTAAGGTCTTTCACTGGCCGGGCAGTGGTTAGAAGTGAGGTCAAGAGCAGGTGTCAGGGAGTCACCAGATCTGGCTCAGGACCTCTGGAAAGTCCTGCCCTCTCTCTCTACCGCAGCTTTCTTGTCTGTAAAGTGGGCATAATAATAGCATGTATTCCCACAGGGTTGTTGAATGCAATTCAAGTGCTCACCACAGTGCCTGGCACTTAGCAAGTCTCTACTCAAATATTGGCTGAAAGAGAGTCCCCAGGACTTAGGGAAATCACAGCTGCCTCCTCCCCCTCCAACCAGGGCCGGAGGGGAACCAGACACACGCTGAGCTCAGCAATCTCTCTTCCTTTAGGGCAGGTGAAACTCAGGTCCAGGCAGCTGTGGGCTGGGCACACGAGACCCCCCAGGCAGTGCCTAGACAGCCAGCACAGACAGTCTCAGCCTTCACTACTTGCTCGGGCTGTGGAGCGCAGGCTGGGGTTTTTTGGAAGGCAACAAGATTAAGGGCTTCAGCCAGTGCATCAAAACTGTGTATGTGGGACTCTCAAGGTGCCATTTATATTTATTTCTTAAAAGGCACTTTCCTCAAGAATCTTTGCATTTCTTGCCAAATGGATGGGTTGGGTTATTTCAGCAGCCCATCTAGAACCAGGGGCTTTCCCGACAGAGGACCTGAACCAGAACAAAGAAAAGGCCAAGGACCATATTTGGAGCCATAAAACCCCCATTAGGACACTAAGAACAACTCGCAGAAAGACATTTTATATGAATTGGACACAAATTCACAAAAGCAAGAAAGTTCATTCGTCTCCACCCTGAGGGTCCATGGCTGGGGAAGGGGACTGGGTGTGATATGGGGGTGAGCGCCCATCCAATTTGATCTTTATCTTAAATCCACTTCAAAAGCTGGGGATCAGCAGAGTTGGAGGTTTGCCTCTTCCTGTAATTATTTGGTGTCTAGTAAAGTTTTTATGAGTGTCTGTGCAAATAAATGCATTTGATGTGCATTTGTTTGGGCTAGTGCTGCTTTATATAGGAGGCGTGTGCGTCTTCCGTTGGTCCTCAGAAAAGAATGAGAGTGAAAATAAAAATAAAATCAAGATATCCGGCCCAGGGAGAGGGGCGGAGCCGAGGCAGTCCCACTACAGACCGACACCCCTCTGACAAGGGCTCGTGGACACCGGGATGCCGCCAAATGAGTTTGCAGCCTTTGGGTTTCCTGTGTAGAGTTGCTCGGGGCTGGGAGGTGGGCTTGGTGAAACACAGATTCTAGGAAGGCTTTTTTTGGAAACAGAACTCTGCCTGTCTTTTGATTACTGTCCTCTGGGTATCCTTGGTGAAGAAAAATGAATAATAGACAAGGGTGAGTTTTGGGGTTGTCACGTTATCATTTAAGTGGCAGGGTAAACCTACTTCTCTGGAATTTGAGCTCAGCAGAATCTGGTGGCGCGGCAGGTTGAACGGAGATATGGCTCCTCGGCCCTCTCCGGACAAGGTGGCCGGGGTGGGACAGGATAGGTGTTCCTCCTGTGTGGCTCGGGAAAGCAGGGGTGCTCCCTAAGGGCCAGGAGCCAATCCAGGGTGTCAGGGGCTAGGAGCATCCATGCCCGTCTCACGTGTCCACCTGGCACCCAGGATGCAGCCTGCAGGTGCATTCAGTTTAGCCCATGCTGGGTTGTCTCTCCTCCCAGCACTGCAGTCCTGATTTATTTGTTCTAAAATTATTTTAGCATTTTACTGAAGTATGATATACATATAGAGAAGTGCACAGTGCATAAATTTACAAAGGGGACACGGTGATGTCTCCGACACCCCAATCAAGAGAGAGAATGTTCTGGCTCCCCAGAATCTCTCCTCATCCCCCCCACCTCCAGGCACTACCCATCCCTTCTTCCAAGGAAACCACTATCTGGTTTCTAACACCATACATGAGTTTCATCTGTTTTTGAATTTTATATAAGCAGAATCGTAGAGTATATGTGTCTTACCAGACTTTAATCATGAGATTTTGCATGAAAATATGGATTTTTCTCCTGAAACATCAGAGGTCTGATTATCTTGGACCCTTATTCCAGCAGGGTGTTGATAATCTGGGGCTGAATTGTGCCCTTCCTCCCTCCCCCCAGTTAACCCCCACTCCCACCCTGCTCCAGGCAGGACACCTGCCCTCTTCAGTGTCTGGCTTGGTGACTCCTGCTGTAAACCTATGGCTTCTCCCGTGATCTTCAACCCCTCCTCAAAAGGAATTAACTGTGTGTACACTGGGGAAGTACATCCAGAATCTTCTCTTATCTCAGTCCCTTCATCTACATCCAGTACCCTCTGAGGTAGAAATCATGAGACCTTTTAACAGGTGAGGAAATCAGCACCTCAGAGAGGTGAAATCACTTGCCCGGGGTCACACAGCATTGTAAGTGTCAGATCCTGGATTCAAACCTGGATTGGCCAGACCCCAAACCTCAGGCTCTTGTCACCTCCCCACATGGCTCCCCTGGGCATCCAGGCCCAGGCGTGAACAATCCCCTTCTGCCTCCTTCTAGCGGGGAGGAAGCTGGACTTTTTCCAAAGGAAACGCTGGGAAACACAAAACCCAAAACAGAAAACAGGGCAGGGATGGTTCCCAGGCCCCGGCAGCCTAACCTCGGGTGATGCAAGTCTAGTCTGGGACGGGCTGGTCTGGACTGGTGCAGCCTCCCCAGATGCAGCAAGGGAGGGTTGCATCGTGCCAGTCACTGAATATCCACCATGTGCCAGGCACTTCCTGTATGTCATCTCCAAATGTGCACAAGGTGCCTATGAGGTAGGTATTATTATTTAGCCCCACTGTACAGATGAGAAAACTGAGGTTCAAAGAGGTCAATGTCTCGCCTTGGACCACAAGTGTATGAGTGGTATGTCTTTGTTCTGTACCACATTGGCTCAGTCTTCTTATTGGAGCCCCCTCCACTCTCCTGTTATGATGGGGGTGCCGCCAGGTGCTTCCTCTTGGGCGCTCAAAGATTCTGGAGTCTGGCTGGCATGGCTTGGGGCTTAGTTTCAGGAGCCACGTGATAGTTCATAGGGCCTCAGTTTCATTGGGAAAGTGGGGATAATATTACTACTTTTCATGACTATTTGGAGGTTCAACGAGGTCTGTGGGCTTTTGAATCTGGAAGAATTAGCAGTGGTCTGTTAGAGGGGGCAGGAGGGTCACTGGATATGCAAAGGTCCTGAGGCAGGAGAGAACTTGATCCATTGGAAGCCTGTGTGGCTGGGTCAGAGGAAGGATGTGGCTGCAGGTGTGGGCAGGAGCCTGACCTCAGGACGTTATAGGTCACAACGAGGAGTGTGGACTTGAACCTGAGGGCAGTAGGGAGCCATGGGAGGGTTTAAACAGCATCGTGCCACGGTCATGTTTGTTTTTTAGGAAGATCTCTCTGGCTGCGATGAGGGGTGAGACCACAGGCAGGAGGCCAAGTGATAAGGCCTTTGGGTTTCAATATCCCTTTTGTATGGAATGAGGTTGGGCGGTCCGCAGAGCAGACCTTATCCTCTAATTTCCCATAGAGGTTGTGTTTCCAGATTCAGGGTTTCATGTTACACAGAGTTATTCTTTCTGGAATGTGTCCCCCAAGCAACCCCGCTGGACCCTCTGTGGAAGGAGGGGCTCTTCTGAATGCAAGATGCGCGTTTATGCAAAAAAGTAGAGCATCGCAGTCCCGGGGCTTGGCAGTGTCTGTCCCTGAAACAGTCCAGCAACCAACAGATGGAAGAGCGTTTAGGAGTTGGGACAGGCTGCAAGCATCAATAATAACAATAATAGTAATGATGACAACGATTAACCTTTATTGATGACTTACCATACCAGGCCTTTGTGAAGTCTCTAACATCTGGGATCTCATGGAATCCTAAAATAAGCCTGTGAGTTAGCTGGCACTGATACCCATTGTACAGATGAGGAAAGCGAGGCCCAAAGTGGGGAAGTGCCTTGCTCATGGTTACTGCGGGGCAGAACCAGGCTGCCACCTGTGGGTGCTGGGCCACTTCAGGAGGGAGGCGAGCTGACGTGTTGTTGAACTTTCTGGGATCCAGACAGCCCTGCAACTGTTCCCAGTGCACAGAAAAGCCAGAAAATTCCAAACCCAGCATCCTGGCCTCCATCTACACTTCAGCCCACACAATCTGCCCTACAAAGTTATTCTCCCTGGAAGAACTTGGTAATTCAGGCTTTTCCAAACCCAGGAGAAGCTTCCAAGTCTAGAATCCTCCCAATGGCCTCTAAGGCCTCTTGGCCCTTGTCCACCTCCCTGGCCTCATCCCTACCTCCTTCCCCTCCAGGCTGCACTACATGCCAAGTGTACTGGCCTTGTTTCAGCTTCTCAAGCAGCTCCTACTCTCTCCTGCCTGCAGGCTCTGAACAGGCTGTTCCCTTTGCCTGGCAGGCTTTCTCCACTCTATTCCTAGCTTACTCCTGTTCATCCTTTCTGTCTCAGTGTAAATGTCACCACCTCCCAGGAGGCTTCCTTCACTCCCTATACTAGCTTAGATCTGTCTACCTCTTATATGTTTTCAGCAACGTGTGTTTCTCCATCATGGTGACATGGGTTATCTGTCTTCCCCACCCTTCTCCCGTCCCCGTGTGGTCTCAGGAAGGAGTGATAGGGAGCACATCCTCAGCGTCAAGGCAGTGAAGGGGATCTGTAAGACGGGGAGGGGACAAGTGCCCTTGAAATATAACACGGTCCACATTGCGCTTGCTCGGTGGTTGGAGCTATGCATCTCCTCTGTAGACCAGCTGAGGACTCAAGGCAAGAAATGACTTCTCACAGCATAAGATGACTCTGATTTCTTGTACTGAATGAGCATCCCATTTCGTCCCCCCTTCGCTGCCTTCCCTTCTCCGGGGGAGCGCTAAGAATGGGGAAGAAGAAAGCTTGGACTCACAGCCCATGCTGGAGAAGATGCAAATGGAGACTTGGGCCTGCTAGATTCTAGGGGAGGGTAGAATGATCTGGGGAAACTGAGGCAGCAGGGTCTTGGGGATGGGGGAGGAGCTAAGGGGCCTGGGGGAGGGAGATGGCAGAGGGTGAGGAAAGGAGAGGCTGTTCTCTGTTTCTGGAGATTCTTTTTTTTTTTAATTTTTAAAGATTGAGGTATAGTTGACATACCTGGGGATTCTTGATGGCAACCATAGAGGCAACTCCTGGGGGCGCTGTGGTGTCTCACGCAGTGCAAGAGGACAAGAAGAGGTAACGGGGAGCCTGGTCTCCATCATAAGCACCCAGTGCATGGTGGTGACCGTCAGGGCTCCAACCGTAAGGCCTCAAGCCCTTGTCTGCCACCCCTGAGCGGAGGCCAGATTCCCATGGAAGGAGGTCATTGTGTGGGCAATTGGAAGGTGACAGCCCTGAGGGGACCCCGCAAAAGGAAACCTGTGTTTTCAGGGTGTTAGGGCATGGGAGCAATTTTAAAAATCTGTTTTCAACCATTTCTTTGAGAAGCTCATTTCTTTTTAATAAAAGAACGTTAAGAAGTATAACACAAACAAGAGCCTTTTATTTATTTTTATTTTTTTTAACATCTTTATTGGAGTATAATTGCTTTACAGCGTTGTGTTAGTTTCTGCTGTATAACAAGGTGAATCAGCTGTGTGTGTACATATATCCCCATATCCCCTCCCTCTTGCACCTCCCTCACACCCAAACAAGAGCCTTTTAGACAATAAATGTTTTCTGCATTTAGGAAGCGCACCTTTGAGGGGACGGAAGTCTTCATGGGAGTCTTAGGGCCCTGAGCTCTGAGTTCTAGGTTGTGTGGGAGCCCAGAACAGTCCAGGCTGCCCAAGGAGCGCGCCGGGCTGGGGGACCGTGGTGATGGGAGATGATTCCATTATGCCCTGAACATGTGAGGAGGGATGGAGAACACCCTGCATTTGCCTAACAAGAAGATATTCCCGGGCTTCCCTAATGGCGCAGTGGTTGAGAGTCCGCCTGCCGATTCAGGGGACACGGGTTCGTGCCCCGGTCCGGGAAGATCCCACATGCCGCGGAGCGGCTGGGCCCGTGAGACATGGCCGCTGAGCCTGCGCGTCCGGAGGCTGTGCTCCGCAAGGGGAGAGGCCACGGCAGTGAGAGGCCCGCGTACTGAAAAAAAACAAAAACAAAAACAAACAAACAAACAAACAAAAAGAAGATATTCCCAAATGTTTTTGGCCAACTTGAGTATAGAAACTCAAGACAAAGAAACTGTCCAATGCCTACTTAAAATATTAATTTGAGTTGGATATTACCGGAAAAATTATAATAACAATTTTTATTATTATAATTTTGGATGTTTATAACAGTAACCTGACAAATGGGTTAAAAGGAGATAGTAAATATAAATATTGTTTTTTTCTTGCAGTTTCTGAAACAGTTTAGTTTCAGACTCTTCACTTGCATTTCTTCCTTTTTTTATTATTGTTTTTAATTGTGATGAAATCCACGTAACATAAAATTTACCATCTTAACTATTTTTAAGTGTACAGTGGCATTAAGTATATTCACACTGGTTGTACAGCCGTCACCCATTTCCAGAACTCCTCTCATCTTGCAAAAGCCAGGACATGGAAGCAACATAAATGTCCATAGACAGATGAATGGATAAAGAAGATGTGGTACATATATACAGTGGAGTATTACTCAGCCATAACAAGGAACGAAATTGAGTCATTTGTAGAGACGTGGATGGACCTAGCATCTGTCATACAGAGTGAAGTAAGTCAGAAAGAGAAAAACAAATATATATTAACGTGTATATGTGGAATCTAGAAAAATGGTACTGATGAACCTATTTGCAGGACAGGAATAGAGACGTAGACATAGAGAACGGACGTGTGGACATGGGTGGGGGAAGGGGGGGTGAGATGTACCGGGAGATTGGGACTGACATATATACACTACCATGTGTAAAACAGATAGCCGGTGGGAACCTGCTGTGTAGTGCAGAGAGCTCAGCTCGGTGCACCGTGGTGACCTAGGGGGGTGGGATGCGGGGGTGGGAGGGAGGTTCAAGAGGGAGGGGATGTATGTGTACGTATAGCTGATTCACTTTGTCGTACAACAGAAACTAACACAACATTGTAAAGCAACTATACTCCAATTAAAAAAAAAAACTGAAACTCTGTCCCCAGTAAACAATAACTTCCTATTCTCTCCTTCTCTGACCCCCTGGCAACCACCATTCAACTTTCTGTCTCTATGAATTTGACTGCTCTAGGTATCTTACTTAGGTGTAATCATACGTATTTGTCCATCTGTGACGGCTTATTTCACTTAACATAATGTCCTTGAGGTTCATCTGTGTTACAGCATGTGTCAGAAGTTCCTTCTTTTTTAAGACTGAATGGTATTCCATTGTACATATATACCACATTTTTTTAATCCATTTATCTGTCAGTGGACACTTGAGTTGCTTCCACCCCTTGGCTATGGTGAATAACGCGGCTATGAACATGAGTAGACAAATATCTCTTCAAATCCCTGCTTTCAGTTCTTTTGGGTGTATACCCAGAATTCGATTTGCTGGATCATATGGTGATTCTATTTTAATTGTTTTGAGGAAGCGCCTTACTGTTTTCCACGGTGGCTGCACCATTTTACACTTCCACCAACAGTGCACAAGGGTTCCAATTTCTCCACCTCCTCTGTGTTTTGTTAGTAGTATCCTAATGGGTGTGATGTGGTGTCATCGTAGTTTTCATTTACACGTCCCCAATGAATAGTGATGCTAAGCATTTTTTTTTAATATTTATTTATTTATTTATTTATATTATTTTTGGCTGCATCGGGTCTTAGTTGCGGCACATGGGCTTTTTGTTGCAGTGCGTGGGCTTCTCTCTGATTGTGGTGTGTGGACTCAGTAGTTGCGGCCCACAGGCTTAGTTGCCCCGTGACATGTGGGATCTTAGTTCCCCGACCAGGGATCGAACCGATGTCCCCTGCATTGGAAGGCGGGTTCTTAACCACTGGACCACCAGGGAAGTCCCAGATGCTGAGCATTTTTTCATGTGCTTATTGGACATTTGTATACCTTCTTTGGAGAAATGTCTACCAAGTCTTCCCCTCATGTTTGATGGGGTTTTGGGTTGTTTTGGTTTTTTAAAAATTTTTGTGTATTTATTTTTGGCTGCATTGGGTCTTCGTTGCTGCATGCAGGGTTTCTGTAGTTGCGGCGAGCAGGGGCTACACTTTGTTGCGGTGCGCGGGCTTCTCATTGTGGTGGCTTCTCCTGTTGCGGAGCATGGGCTCTAGGTGCGCGGGCTTCAGTAATTGTGGCTCATGGCTCTAGAGCACAGGCTCAGTAGTTGTGGCGCACGGACTTAGTTGCTCCGCAGCATGTGGGATCTTCCCAGACCTGGGATTAAACCCATGTCCCCTGCATTGGCAGGTGGATTCTTTAACCACTGTGCCACCAGGGAAGACCCGGGGTTTTTGGTTGTTGTTGAGTTATAGGAGTTCTTTATGTATTCTGGATATTAACCTCTTGTCAAATATATAATTTGCAAATATTTCTCCCATACAGTGGGTTGTATTTTCACTCTGTTGATCATGTCCTTTAAATGCACAGAAATGTTCAATTTTGAGGTCCAATTTATCTATTTTTGCTTTCGTTGCCTGTGCTTCCCCTGCATTTGTGAAGCTGTGTCCTTTGTCATTACGGAGCCACTTTTCAAAACGTTCAGCATCGCTTTCCAGAGGACCTCTCTCCACTTCTCTCTAAACTGTTTGACACACAGATTCATGCTTAGCATGGTAATTATCCCAGCCACAAATACCACTTTGCCACACATTATGACAGTGGGCTATACTTATTCTCCTTGTAGGTACACATTCATAATCTGCAGAGCTTCTATATTGCATCATAAAGTGAGTTGTAAAAGGCTTGTTTGCAACAGTGTGCAACCCCTGTGTGTGCCAGGCCACACTCCCAGGAGAAATTCTAAAGCTACACGAAATTACTTGATCTCTTTTAGCCCATTTGTCAGCTTACTGCGATTAACATCCAAAATGAGCACCCAGTGAGGTCATTTCAGGCTAATGCATCTTCCCCAAACAGTGTTCTGTTGGTCACATGAAATAATTGAGAGAATGTCCCATAATACAACATGCTTTGGAAAGAGGCAAATATAAGGAATAATTTTGGGGGGAAAAGCTCTACTTCCTATTCTAGCTGTAGAATAATTAATATAAAATAATAACAATAATAATAGCAGCAGAAATAATCACCATTTGTCGGGAGCCACTCCAGCCTGGCCATGAGCTCACTGCTTCACACACATTCTCACTGAATGCACACACCAGCTTTACGAGGAAGGCGCTCGTATTGTTCCCCATCTACAGGTGGGGAAATTGAGGTTCAGGCAGTGGAAGACACATGCTGGGAGAGCTGGGATTTGAACCTGTGTCTTTCAGAGCCCAGGCTCTTAATCACTACACGTTTCTGCTTTTATCTACCTGGTTTATGCCAGGCTGTGAGCGCCCGGCACTGGTGTGACCCAGAGAGCAGCCTGCCCAAGTGGTAGTGGGGGTTAAAATCCTCCTACTTCGCTGAAGCAAAGTTGGCTTCAGGGCTGGGGGCCCCACCCAGCTTGGTTCCTTCTGCCTGGTGGTTGGTAGTGCTTCGCACAGTGCAGGCTGATACTGGGAGGGGGCATCACAGGCGGCCCCTCCTGACCTCTGCTCAGGCAGGTTAGAAGCAGCTCACCAGCAGGCACTTGGAAGGAAAAGGGGAAGAAAGTTACCAGTCAGGTCATTTTTTTTTTTTTTTTTGCGGTACGCGGGGCTCTCACTCTTGTGGCCTTTCCCGTTGCAGAGCACAGGCTCCGGATGCACAGGCTCAGCGGCCATGGCTCATGGGCCCAGCCGCTCCGCGGCATGTGGGATCTTCCCGGACCGGGGCACGAACCCGCGTCCCCTGCATCGGCAGGCGGACTCTCAACCACTGCGCCACCAGGGAAGCCCTATTTTTTTAAAAAAATTATTTAATTAATTTATTTTTGGCTGCTTTGGGTCTTCTTTGCTGCGTCGGGCTTTCTCTAGCTACAGCGAGCAGGGGCTACTCTTCGTTGCGGTGTGCGGGCTTCTCATTGCGTTGGCTTCTCTTGTTGCGGAGCATGGGCTCTAGGCGCCTGGGCCTCAGTAATTGTGGCGCACGGACTTAGTTGCTCCGCGGCATGTGGGATCTTGCCAGACCAGGGCTCGAACCCGTGTCCCCTGCATTGGCAGGCGAATTCTTAACCACTGCGCCACCAGGGAAGTCCAGTCAGGTCAATTTTACACAAAGAAGTGACAACGTAAAAACATCAGAGGCACAAGAGACCCTGGGTTGCCTCTGGCTTTGTTAAAAGGAGCTTATATTTTTATTTTTGGTAAGCTTTATTTTTTTTATTATGGAAAATTTCAAACGTATATAAAAGTAGAGAGAATAATATATCTATCACCCAGCTTTAACAATTATAACTCATGCACAATCTTGTTTCATCTACATTCCACCCCAATTCCTCTATCCCAATGGATTATTTTGAAGCAAATCCCAGACACTCTTAACATCTCAACCGTAGCTATTTGGCTGTATCTTTCTAAAAATTAAGAAAATCTTTTTTAAAAAAGAAGGCTGGGCTTCCCTGGTGGCGCAGTAGTTGAGAATCTGCCTGCCAATGCAGGGGCACGGGTTCAAGTCCTGGTCTGGGAAGATCCCACAGATCTCCACGGATGCCGCGGAGCAACTAGGCCCGTGAGCCACAACTACTGAGCCTGCGCGTCTGGAGCCTGTGCTCCGCAACAAGAGAGGCCGCGACAGTGAGAGGCCTGCGCACCACAATGAAGAGGGGCCCCCGCTTGCCACAACTAGAGAAAGCCCTCGCACAGAAACGAAGACCCAGCACAGCCAAAAATAAATAAATAAATATATTAAAAAAGAAAAAGGCTATAGCCATAATACCATTATCACAGCTGGAGAAATTATCATCACACATATCTAGTCATTGTTTACATTTCTTTGATGGTCTCATAAATGTTTTTTGTACCTTGTAAAAAAGTCAATATATGTCCCTTTTAATCTATAATCCGCCCCCCCCCCCCCCCCCTCTCTACCCCTGTCATTTATTTGTTGAAGGAACCTGGTTGTTTGTCCTGTAGAGTTTTCCTCAATCTGGACTGTATTCCTGTGAGTTCCTTTAACGTGTTCCTCTGTCCTCTGTATTTCCTGTAATTAGATTTAAGGCTTGATGAGGTTCAGGTTCGATTTTTGGCCATAATACTTCACGGGAGGTATCCTGTCCTTCCATCAGGAAGCCCATAATGTCTTGTGATCTCTCTTTTTGTGAGGTTAGCAGTCATTGATGTCCATTGCCCAAGTTCATTCTTTCATTGGGGATTGCAAAGTGATGATATTCTAATTCTGTCTTCCTTCTTCATTTATTAGCTGGAATACTTGTAAAAGCGAAACTTCTCTTCTTCAACTCTTTAGTTACCCCAAGGTACAGTACAATATCCTTCATACCTACAATACAGATAGTACAAAGACTTGATTCTTTAATAGTTCTCACATACTGAGTTGGTTTCCTGACAGCCTTGGAGTTATTTTTTATTGAGTTATTATTATTAATTTTTTAGTATCATTATGAACATAGGGATTTAATGTTATTTGGTGTGTTTCAATCCCCTGCAATTATTATCCTTATTGATACTCAAATGATCCCACAAGACCAGAGTGAAGCTCTTTGGATTGGCTCCTGCAGCCTTTTGACCTCAGTAGGCTTTGATAACTTCCTTGCTTTCTGGAATAGCAAGATGCCCAGGTTTGTCTTGGACATTTTCTGCCCCAGACCTGGAATCAGCCATTTCTTCCAGGATCCCTGGTTTCTTGGAGTGGGTAGTGGTATTTAGAGACCACAGTTAAGGTTTAAGGGATGCTTATTGCCATTGGGTTGGTCATTGTTTCTGGGCATTTTCAGTGGACAGAGCTAGGAAATACATTTGTTTTTTTAAAGATTGGATATATCGTGAGTCATAACTACCCAAACTTGGAAGCAAAAAAGATGTCCTTTAGAAGGTGAACGGATAAACAAACTAGTATATCCACACAATGGAACGCTATTCAGTGGTAAAAAGAAATGAGGTACCAAGCAATGAAAAGACATAAAGGAGCCTTAAATGTATATTGCTAGGTGAGAGAAGTCAATCTGAAAAGGATACATATTGTATGATTCCAACTATACGATATTCTGAAAAAGGCAAGACTCTGGAGACAGATCCGTGGTTGCCAGGAGTTGGGGGGTGGGTGGGAGGGGTGAATAGGCAGAACACAGGGGATTTTTAGGGCACGGAAACTATTCTGTATGATACTACAATGGTGGATACGTGTCATTGTATGTTTGTCACAACCCTTAAAATGTGCAGCACCTAGACTGAATCCTAATATCAACTATGGACCTTGGGTCATAATTATATATCAGTATTAGCTCATCAGTTGTAACAAGTGTACTCCACTAATGCAAGATGTTAAATAATGGGGGAAATTGGGGGAGGTGGAGATGAAGGGGTATATGGGAACTCTTGGTACTTTCTATTCAATTTTTCTGTAACCCTAAAACTGCTAAAAAAATAAAGTCTGTTAATTTATTTTCAAAATATGAGTTCAGTTGACATTTCTAATTTAAATTCAGGGCTATAGTGTTTTTACTTAGTCTCATCCGTCTTACATCTGCATATCCTTTCTCCCATGCTGTGTGTCCTTTCTTCCCAGTTCCCAGCAAAAGATACACTCATTTGCTAAGTCCTACTCTACACAATACTCTCAGATGAGAATACCAATACCACCAAAAATGCAATTATTGATTTTTTTCTTTTGCAGTTTATTTATTTTTACTTTGCCTTTAGGGAATACCTTATTAGGGATGGACAGTCAAGACTGCTGTGTTTTAGTCGCTTGGAGGAATTCCTCTCCATGTATCTATCACCAACTTGCCATAAGTCAGCTTTTTGTTTGTTTGTTTTCCTTTTGTTATTTGGAATTTCTTTTCCAAACATTTAACATGTTTATAATATGGTTATGGAGAATATTTGCCTGGTTTCCAACTCAGGTCCACAAATCATGGAATATTACAAGTAGTCTAGCTTCTGTCTCCGCCCCTCTACCCTGTTCCCTTCCTCTCCTGTTAGATAACTTTTGCTGCTTCAAATTTTTCATTTAGCCTTTCATTTTATTTATTTCTTAATGTATATTTATTTATTTTATTTTATTTTTGGCTGCGTCGGGTCTTAGTTGCGGCACGCAGGATCTTCATTGCGGCATGCGGGCTTCTCTCTAGTTGAGGCGCACAGGCTCAGTAGTGGTGCCGCATGGGCTCAGTAGTTGTGTCATGCGGGCTTAGTTGCCCTGCGGCACGTGGGATCTTAGTCTCCTGACCAGGGATCGAACCCACATCCCCTGCATTGGAAGGCGGATTCTTAACCACTGGACTATCAGGGAAGTCCCTATCCTTTCATTAGATAATTCTTAGATAAATAAGAATATAGTCTACACACTCTTCTCCAAATTTTAAACCAAATTTCTTTCTAGTCAACCTCCAAATACTGGCAGAGGAAGGCCTGACCCCAGACTTTGTACACCGTCAGAACCCACCCAATTTGAAATACATTATTTCTGTTCTTTGTTGAGGGCCTACTGCTATTTCCAGGTTTGTATAAAAAGATTTCTGTGTGTTAGTTGAGCCTTCAGACAATCCCATGAGGTAGGTATTATTCCCCTATTTTGCAGAAGTGGAAACTAGAACTTAACGAACTGGGATTTGAACTCCTGTCTCCCTTATTTCACCCATTTGTTCATAAGTATTTCCAAAGTTCCTAACTCTGTTTCAGACCCCATCCCAGGTACTGGGATACAGAGATGAACCAGGCAGGGTCCTGTCCTCATGGGGCTCACATCTAGGGGATCATTCATGTCTGAGCATCTGTTCATCTGTCGGTCCACCACTGCACAGGGAATGCCTCAAGGGAATCTGTCTGATCCACTTGAAGTGAGAGCCCTGCACAGCAGAAACCAGTGGATGTTTGTTGAAAGAATAAATAAATAAATGAAGAAAGAAGGTTGAAAGAAGAACAAAGCTTGTGGTTGTAATGGAAGTCTTATGCCTCTTATACTCAGAAACCTTTGTTAAAAATTTAATAACTTTTAAGTTATGGATATAATGCACCTCATTATAGAAAATTTGGAAACTATAGAAAAGCGCAAATGAGAAAATAAAAATAATCCATAATACTAGCCTCCAAAGTTAGTCTTTTTCTGTATTCCTTTGGGCTTTTTTATGTATGAATATCTTTTTTTAAGATGCAACATTTGGATCTTGCTATATATCTATATATAGATAGATATATCTATATCTATAGATAGATAGATAGATAGATCTATAGATAGATAGATAGATATATCTATATCTATAGATAGATAGAAAGAGATATCTGTAGTTTGCATTTAAAAACCTCACTAATGATGTATAATGAACATTTTCCTATTCGAAAACCTTTTCAAACCTAAGTGTCTACTTAGAGGTTGGATTTATTTTCACCAGTGACTACATCCTTTACCATATAAAATAATTCTAAGCTCAAGACTGAGGTTAAGTCATAATGGGAAGCATATTTAGCAGGTTTCTAGGCAGCGCACTGGGCCCCAGCCATGACCATACAATCTTTCCCCAGCAAACACCCAGGGAAATGCCTTGAGAATGTCAGCTGGAGGCGTCAGCCTTACTTGGCTCCTTTAATACTCGGAGTTATATTATCAGCACATTCACTTTCTACAGTTCTGATCTCTGCAGGTACCACTAAAGTTCTCTCCTGGCTGCAGAGGAACTGTATACAGGCATCAGAGTGTGATTAAAGGCTGTCTCTGGAGTCAGACTCACCCTAAGCCCGGCTCCACATGAGACGGCTGTGTGATCTCGGCAAGGACATTCACCTCTCTTGGCTTCAGTTCCCTCATCTGTAACACAGAGCAGCACGTGCTCACACCTCCACAGGCGGTCACGGGGACTCAACAGCACAATGCCTGGCACATGATAGGTCACCAATAAACATCAGATATTATAACTTGTGTTTGGAGCGTTTTTTCTTCTATCCAAGTGGCATTTGCCATTCTCTGGTGTGAGGGTTGCTCTTGACAACTCGTCTTGATAGAAAGATATGAAGCAACTGGATGACCAACCATCTTAGAAGGAAGCATTGGACACAAGGGTCTCAGGTGTGCCCTGACCCCACCCTGACCTTAAGCGGTCAGGCATCCTAAACACATTGACAGGGGATTATGACTTTATTTTGTTTCTAAATTCATCAAAATACTACACAAGTAATCATGGAAGCCAATATCACACAGTAACGAAGTTTCCGGTCTTTGGAGCTAGACAATGAAGGTTCAAATCTCTGCCTCCTTACTTACTATCTGTATCACTTTGAACAAACTATTTCCCATCTCTGAGCTGCAGCTTCCTCTTAGTAAGTTGGAGATAACTGCAGTGGACAGCTTTTCCCCCTCCCATCCAGCATCCATTACCCTGCTTTTGCTGTTGCTTTGGGAGAACCAATTCTCTCCTACCCTGAACTAGGATTTCACTCCCTGGCTCTGTGACTGGGGCATGTGACCTGGGCTTACGCCAATCAGTGCACCCATCACCTGACCACAGAGATTGGTTGGTGGGTGGTCATGTGACCCACGCCAGTCCAATGGAGTAGCCCTTAGGGCCTTTGAGAACCACTTCTTTTCCATAGCCTTGCAGTTGTGAGGGTGCGACTGGCTCCTGCTTCAAAGCCATCTTGCTCCCAAATGGGAACATGCTCCAGGGGAATAGAGTCAAGAGAAACCAGTTGTGGACAAATTTTGAGCCCCTGCTTGAAGCCCAATCATGATTTTCCATTGACACAAGTGAATTAATCCTCTTTCTTTGCTTAAACCAGTTTGAATTGGGTATTCAAACGGGGTATTCTGTCACTTTCAACGGAAAGAATCCTGTCTCCCAGAATTGTTATAAGGATTAGATAAGGAAACATATAGAAAGCCCTCAGTGCAGTACTTGGAACAAAGTATGTGCTTAATAAATGGTAGTTATTTATATTGTTGTCATTATAACTTTGTAGAAAAGCAAGAAAATCAGATAAAACAAAAAATATCAGGGAAAACAGTGCACATTATTCCTAATTTCACCTCTTAGGGATAATCAGGTAAATATTTTGAAATAGTCTTCTTCCAGACATTTTCATATATATATATTCATAAAAACCAAAATGGGATTATGCTCTAATACTGTATTATAACCTATTTCACTCAGAAATCAAACACAGCACAAAGGTATATCTGCACAGCACAGTCGTTCGTAACAGCGGCAGAGCATTCTATGTTTTTGTTGAATACAGATTGTCTCCAAGTTATTTTTGTATTAATGATGTTGTGACGACATTTTCTATCATCTGTCAATCGGTTGATCTGTATCTTGATGCATTTCATAATTTTCTAATGATCAGTTCCTAAGACGAGGATTGCAGAGTCAAAGAGTTTCACAGATTTAAAAACCTACCTTGTAATTTTTATTGGAATGTTTAGTTTTTGAATAAAACACGTCTTGGTCTCTTCAGGATGCTATAACAGAATACCAGAGTCCGGCTTATAAACAACAGATATTTATTTCTTACAGTTCTGGAGGCTGAGAAGTCCAAGATGAGCGGATTCGGTGCCTGGTGAGGACCCTCTTCCTGATTCATAGACACCTGTGTCCTCATGTGGTGGAAGGGGTGAGAGAGCTCTCTGGGGTCTCTCTTCTATAGACACTAATCCCATTCGTGAGGATGGAGCCCTCATGACCTAATCACCTCCCAAAGGCCCCACCTCCAAATACCATCACATTGGGGATTAGGCTTCAACCTTGAATGTGGGTGGGGATACAAACATTTAGCCTGTAGCAATATTATCCAACATTTAAATGTCTTTTCCAGATGGCAGGGATCCCAATTCTGTGGGCTCCACATCTTCTCCGCATCAGACACTTTTACAGGTCTGATGTCATGAGTTCTCAAGACTCCCCTGGAGGGGAGGGACGGTGGTCTCCATAACTCTGATCGCAGCAGCCTCTCCACTCAGGAGACCTAGCACATTGCAGGGCCCCATTCTTCTTGGTGTTTCAGGGAGACCCCAAGGGGTGTAGAACGTGCACCCACAGGTAAGTCCTGCTTGTCATTTTACTTTGAAAGGAAAATATAGAATTGATTTATTTGCAGACGACATGATCATCCATGTAGAAAAATCCAATGTAATCTACAAAAAAGCTGCTGAAGCTAATTATTGAGATATAATTCACGCAAGTCCTTGTTGTCATTTGACAATTCCTTCACCCTCCCTCACCTCCTATGCCATTGCCCTGTGAACAAACTTCACCACTGTGGTCACTGGCCACACAGAGACACTCCTCCCCGCGGACTTCCTGTGCGCTGATGACCTTGGAAGGGAAGGGGAGGTCATTCCTCTGGGTTTTGTTCGGTTAGGGGGATCCGCAGCAGTGCTGCTTGGGCACACGAAGGGGCAGAGTTTAGTGAAGTGAGGCTTCCTTCCGCACAGTTCTTTTTCTCCCCAGGGAGCAGTCAGGAGAGTCAGGAGAGCTGTGTCCACGTGGGTGCTGAGCCGCACTGCCACCCACAGTGCTCACATCCTGCCCGCGCCCCGCTCTGCTCCTCAGGCCCTGGGCTCAGTCTGGCTCTTTTCCTCTCCCAGGGGCCCACTGCTCCTCCTGGGTACTCTGCTCCCATGTTCCCCCAGGCTGTCACATGTCACACGTCCGAACCCACAGTGGGTGAGCTTCACATCTACCCCAGGATGCTGCTGGGTCCTCAGTGGGCGCAGTAGCTGTCGAGCAGAAGCGTGTTGCTGGACTTCGACGTGGCTGCCCCTCCGCCCCAGTCGGAGGGTCCGTTCCCGTGGTGCAGATGCAGAGATGGTGGTTCACAGAGAGGACCGTACCTGCCCAAGTTCTCACCTCAAGTTATGACAGAGCCAGAATTTGTGCCATTTCTCTCTGATGCCAAGTTCTGTGCTAGTTCTGCCGTGTCCTCCAGGACCGGCCATTTCCCGCCAGCTTCCGAAACCCGCGAGGGGAGAGGCTCTGAGCCGGGAGGAGGGTAGGTGAAGGGATGTGAGAAGCGTGAATGGTACGGCGCTCTGCGCAAGGGTAACTGGGCAGCTTCTCCCATCCACATCCCTGGACTCTAGTCCCACACGCTCGGTCCCCAGGGCCACCCGTGGAAACCTTCTCTTCCTCAAATCCTACTACCAGACCCAGCGTTCTGCCCCTGGGGCTCCTGGGTTCAGGGGCCCTTCACCTGCCTGAGCCCTGGGTGGTGTTGGGATGGGGTTGGGCGGGAGGGAGGCTGGGTGTTGACAGGCAGCTGGGCTCACCGGCTGTGGGCCTGGCCCCTCCCCCTACCCTTCCTCCCCTTCCCAGCTGGCTCCGAAAGGGAAGCGGGGTGGGGGCAACTTCACAGGGAAACTTTTGTTCTTGCCCAGAACAGACACAGGCTGGGGACCGAGCTTCCCCTTGGCTGCCACGGAGACCGGGGCCACTTGAGTTCATGTTTATTTTCACAGTGTGGATTCCATGGAGATAATCGGCCCTGACGGGGCAGCCCTGGAAGAGGGCTCGGGACTCTGCGGAGTGCCTACTGTGTGCTAGGCCCGAGGTAGGCGGGAGCCAATGAGATCCCAACCCCCAGAGATCAGGTGCTGACTGATCACACTCGACGGAGGAGGAGGCCACCAAGGTGCAGAGAGGGGAAGCCACTTGCCCAAGGTCACACAGCAGGTTAGCAGAGTGCTGGAAGGGGAGGCCGCATGCTCCCCTGGGCTCTTTCTACTTTTATGCCTGAGTTACTGGCAAAGCAACTCAGCCGCCCTGGGGCTTCACGGAAGAAGCACTGCCCAGGGTTCCCCACAGGCCGGGGTCCGTGAAGCAGGATGGGTAAGAGCGTGGACATCTCTTCCAAGGGGCTCCAGTCCAAGCCGAGGCCTCGGGCAAGCAGTGTTCTCTGAGCCCTGGTCTCCTCCTCTGTGCAACGGGACTGATGACAGCGTCTGTCTCATCAGAGCCGTGCAGCTTGACGAGGGGGGAGAACTCAGTAATAACCATTGTTATTATACTATTATCACTGCTAGTCTTCCATCCTACCCAATGCTACACCCTCGGGCTCACCGCGGACCCAGGAGTGTCCTACAAGATGTGTCAGTGCTGTTCCCGAGTGGCAGCTTCTCCTGCCGAGGCCGTGAGGGGCGTGAGGGGGGGGATGGCCTGTGTGTGAATCCCGACCGCTTGTCATCCCTGGGAGCAGACCAGGGATTTCACAAGGAATCACCCCCAGCCCCTCCCCGGTCGGGCCAGCAGCCCTCGCCCTGCCGCATCCTCCTCAGGGCACCGCTGGACCACCCATCCCCTGGCCCAGGCCCTCCCCCAAATCCACCCTCGCCGTTATTTAATTTTTTTTTTCTGTATTTACTTTTCCCACCACTTCATTTCATTCCTGAAATACACCTCAAAGCCCCAGATAGACCCAACTCACCAGGCCAGTCATGAGTCCGCCAGTAAGACCGGCATCGGACGCGTGAGGACCCGAGGAAACAGCCGAATCAAAAACCAAACATGGAACCAATAAAATCTTTAACCTGACACTACAAACTTCCCACAGACTTCAGAGAAATACCTCGAGAAGTGCACGACCTTTTAGTTTCTCCCCAAGGCTACCACCTCCTCCAGCGGGGTCTTTCTAAAATACAGATTTGACCTTGTCACTTCCCGGCTTCAGAACCCTTCGATGGCTCCTCATTATTTATTATTCTTATTCGCTTGCATTTATCGAGGTCCTCTGCTCGCTGGGTCCTGTGCTGGATGCCTTTCATGCATGTGTTCCCATGGGGCAGGGACTGTTGCTATCCTGGTCTCAGGGAAGAGGGAGCAGCGGTGCGGGGGGACCGCAGGGTCACGAAGCTGCTGAGTGGCGGAGCTGGGATGCAAACTCGGGTCAGCCTGCGTCCAGAGCCGGGGCCTCTCCAGCTCTCTGCGGCCCTGCTGGAGGCCTCAGCCCGCCCTTGACGAGCTCCCCGGCCTGGGGTCTGGCCGCTTTTCCCTCCGCCCCCTCTGGGTTGACCTTCCTACTCGTCACTTCTGTCACTCAGTCTCAGTGTGGGAACCACGCTCCCAGCACGGGCTCCGGACCTCAACCTTGGTCTCCACAGGGACCTCCTCGTCTCCAGTCACCGATCAGCTCCTGTGGCTTGAACTCCTGACTCACCAGCGGCTCTTCAACTGCCCCATTTTGAGATAACAGCCCTTCCTTGACCTTGAGGCTCCTGCTAGCTACCACCTTCTATCTCTTTTTCCATCTCCTGCCAAGATCTTAAAAGCCCAGTGTGTGCCCCCCCATATGCCCGCCTCATCACCCCCACCCACCCCTCAGCTCTTTGCACTCTCCTCCCAAGTCTCCCCTGAAATGGCCCCGGGTGAGGCCACCTCTGACCCCTGGGTCATCTCGTCCACTTGTCCAGCTTCTGGGCTTCATCTTACCTCCTGCTTACCCCCTGTCTCCTCTGGTTCACCACCTTCTGGCTGCTTCTACTCCAGCTGCTTCTTGACAACTCTTCCTTTGCCCCCTGTCCTGAATGTTGGTGCACATGGACCACGCTCCCTGGGGGAACTCAGCCACCACGACCACAGGGGTGATGTCCAAACCTGCACCCCAGCTCTGGCTTCCCTCTTGACCCACAGAGCCAACCGCCTCCTGGTGTCCTGGTGTCTTCGCTGGGACACCCTTCTGGCCCCGCAGACTCAGCACATCCGCATCGGAGCACCTAATGAGACTTCCTCTTGGGCTGCCCATCTCGGGGGCATCACCATCAGCCTCCAACCAGGCGTGAAGTCGGAGCATCCTGTAGACGCCTCCCTCTTCTCCTGTGTTCTTCACTCCTGCTGCGAGTGGGACACCGGGTCCTATCACTTCTACCTGCTGTACGTCCTCTGTTCCCCCTCCTCCGTGTCCCCCGGCCCACCGCCCTCGTTCAGGCCACCATATTCTCTTGCCTTCTCGCTGGTCTCCCATCTCCAGCCCTGCTCCTCTAAACTCTCCTCCCTACTGTACAGAGAGCCACCTCTCTCAAAGGCAAATTTGATTTGGGTATGTCCCTTCAGTGGCTCCCCATTGTTCTTGCAATAAAGCCCACCTCAGTAAAACCCACCATGGCCCCTGCCAGCCTCTCTGTCCTACTTTCTTGTTGGGGCATCCTGGGTCAGCCCACTACCCTGTCTTGCCAGTCTCCCACGCTCAGTATCAGCACGAACTGCGTGCAGATCCCCGTCACTCGGGGCTTTGCTGCCTCCACGCTTTTATATGCGCCATTCCTTCTGCCTTGAACACCCTTCCCCTCTGGTCCTCCAGGCAAACTACTGTTCCTTTTCAAGTCTTGACTCGGATGCCACCTCCCTTTGACTCCCCTGGAGGTCTCAGGTGCCCCTTCTCCTATGGTCCTAGTGGAGCTTACACAGGCACCATGGAAGTGAGTATTGGTCATATTGTAAGAGTCTTGTTACCTCTGTCCGGCTCCCTCACCCCCACCCCCACTGGATGGGGAGTTTCTTGAGGGTTCGGCTCAGGAAGACTTTAACTCTGGGCCTCTAGTGCTCAGCCCAGCGTCCAGCATGGAGAGGGAGCTCAACGAGTATTTGTTGGATTGCCTCCAATTCAGAAATGGAAAGAAAAGAAGAGAAAAGAAAAAAGGAAAGAAAAGAAAAAGAAAAAGTGGACTGGAAGTTTGGAAGATCACCTGGGTGGGGCTTGGAGGACCAATAGCCAAAGGCTAGTGAATTGGGGTTTCAAGCCCGAGCCAAACCTGGGGGGGGTCTCTTGGGCTGTGTAATCCAACACCCCCCCCCAACACACATCTCAGGGTGTGGCGAGTCCTGCAAACTCTGGGGCTACAACTGGGCTTCCAGCTTCCTGGATGAGACCTGCCCGGGCTCTTGCAGCCAAACACATGTGGCTTTAAACTTCAGTCCATCTTCCCAGCTGTGTGACCTTGGGCAAGTCCCTTCACTTCCTCCAAACCTGTCCCCCCTCTTGCAGCTCGATGGTAATCTCCACAGGGCTGCATGGATTCGATGAGGTGATCTCAGTAGGGCAGCTAGGCTAGCGCCGGCACCTAATGAGTGCTCAGGAAATGTTTTTTCACGTGATCATGCAGCCTTGGGGGCCTCCCTGGTGACGCCGCCACCCCCTACCCCCTGGGGAGACCTGGCCTGACAGAGGGTAACGATCAGTAATGTGCCAGGCACCGTGCTTGGTGCCCTACTGCATTATCCCATACCATCCTCTCCATTTACCAATGAGGAACCTCAGGTTCAGAGAGGTCAGGCTACTTGCCCAAGGTCACACAGCCAGTGAGTGACACCGGGATTTGAAATCAGGATGACTTCTTAAAGGCTGGTCTGGTCTGTGTGTCCCTCCAGGCCAGGCTCGCCCAGACGGCTCCTGGTCCTGGACAGGCCCAGGTTCCCTCGAAGCTCTCCCAGCCAGGCAGGCTCTTCCCATTCCCCCCGCCTCCCCTCTGCCCACCGCTAGATCTGTTTAAACTAGCTGAGCAGGGTGAGGTGGGGAGGCCGCGGAGAAGGTACAGAGATGTTTGTTTTCCTTGGGGGTTTATATCAACATTGGTCTTGACATTTCGCCTGTTATTATGTGTGGTTCTTTAGAGGGTGAAATAATATTTTCTTTTGCTTGAGAAAAGGACAAAGTTCAGACAGAGCTCTTGGCCCCAAATGGATTTTCCTCCTTCTCTGCTTTCCATGTGCCATAGCTACTCCGAGTTCCTTGGAGCCATCGCTGCGGGCAGACATCCTCTCTGGCCGCAGGTATCGTCAGCAAGCTGTGCGTGCGCCCGGGTGCCGCAGACTCGCTGTGTGCTGTAAATACCGTCCGTTTGCCGGGGATGCAGTGTGTGGGCTGCACCTGGTGTTGCCCCCATGTGCACACGTGTGTGCCACGGGCTCTGTCTGCATCCTCCAAATTTGTTCTCCTTTCCTTAGACACACGTGGCTGGTACACACATCATGCTGTGTGCCGTCACCACCTTGGACATACCCCAGGGTTGGTGCACACAGGTGGCACTGATGGTGTACACTGCGGACTGTTGGTGACTCCCAGACATGACTGGGTGTCTGGAGATACAGACGTTCTCCTCGATGTGAGGAGAAAACCCCCGAGCTCCAGACTCAGCCTGGGCGCTGAGTTGTATGTGGGTCCCCTCAGCGGGTGGAGGCCGCTGTGTGCTCTGGGTCTGTTCCCTTCAGGTAATGATGAGCCCAGCCACCGGATGGCCATAGCCCCAGATTAGCTTGTAGCTGTATCACTCTGATCTCAGCCTCTGTCTCCACGTGGCCTTCTCCCTGTGGGGGTCTCCTCGGTGTGTGTCTGAATGTCCCCCTCCTTTCTCTTATAAAGACACTAGTCATTGGATTTTGGTCCCACCCTAATTCAGTGTGACCTCATCCTAGCTTAACTAATTACATCTGCAAAGACCTTATTTCCAGATAAATTCACAGGCTGAGATTCCAGTTGGACATGAATTGGTGGGGGGGAGCTATTCAACCTAGCACAGCCCCCATTCCTTGAGCTGTTTTTGAGAAGAACTGAGTTAAACCCTATTATACATTATCTCATTTAATCCTCCTGCAACCTACAGAGATGGGTGTGGCCTTCCCCATTTTATAGTCGAGGCGGCTGAGGCTCAGAAGGGGAACTTCACTTGCGCAAGGATACACAGCCAGTCAGAGGGGGCCCGGGCTTCGGCCCCAGGTCTGCTGGGGTCACGCTGCCCTGTGCAGCAGGGACAGTTCCATACACACCCTGCATCCTCAACTCAGGGTTTCTCAACCAAGCTCTACGGACATTTGGGCCTGATTAATTCTTCACGTGAAGGGCTGTCCTTGCTCTGGAGGATTAAACATACTGACTTCTACCCACTCGATGCCAGTAGCACCCTCCTTCCAGCTGTGACCACCCAAAATGCCCCCTGACGTTGCCAAACCTGCCCCGGGAGGGTGGCTAACTTTGCCCTTGGTAGAGAACCCCTGCTCTAGACCCTGCATCCTCTGGTGAGGATGTGGTCTGTGTGAGTGGACCGGGGCTTGCCTCTTAGGTCTGACAATGAGGTTCAGGGTCCTAGGTGGGAAGAATAATGAAGACAGTGCCTATGTCCGGGGCTCCTGCATGCGGTATCTTGCTTCGTCTCCACCCCAACCCCTGAGGAAGCCCCCCCTGGGAGGCTGGTGAAATCAGGGATGCTCAGTACTTTTAGTACCTTTGCCATTTTGCAAAAGGAAGTCCATGTCGTCAGCTCTCCCAGGCTGCTCTCTGGGGCATTGGGGATACTTCCTGATATCCCAGTTGATTTAGAAGCTCAAGGCCATCAAGGCTCCAGGAGAGGATTATCTGTCCCCGAAACTGTTCCAAGTGCTCTCTGACTGGTGGATTTCAATACTTGCTCCTTTGTGGACTTTCAGCACCTTCAAGGGCAAGGTCCTCTCTGGGTGGATCCAGAAGGTACCATCCTATTTTTCAGAAAAGCAGCATCTTCTCTCCCCAGGATGAAGCCCTATCAGCTTACTAGGTATTCTGTTCTAACTATGCCTGACCCAGCTGATGCATGCGGAGTCCTGGCTTTTCAGTCTAATGTGCTCAGAGAGGAGCAGTCAGACTTGGTCGGGGTCATTCCTTTCAACCAAGCACCAAGTGTGCACCAGGCCCAGTTTCAGGTGTTGGAGGTGGAACCCCATGGAGCCTGCAGTCTAGCTGGGCAGAGAGGAAAACACAAGTCAAACAAGCAAACACAGTCGTCAGGAGCATAAAAGATGCTGAGATGGGGGAACCAGGGACTGGGAACGGGCCGCCAGGGAGGGACTCTGTCTTAGTCTGGGCCCCCCAGAAAGCAGGGCCTGAGACAAGGCATCAGTGCAAGTACTTTGTGAGGAGCGTGATCCCAGGGAGGATTGAGGGACGCAGAACGAACCGGGGGGAGGGAGGGTCAGTGTGAGGGCCTGTCATCAAGCTGGCCTCTGCTATCTAGGGACAGTGTCTGCTCAAATCCATGGGACAAGTGGCGAGATGGGGGAAGGGTTTGTCCACCACACCAGTCCCCCGTTGCTCAAAGGTTTACCCCATTTTCTGGTCACTGGTTCGCCCCATTGGGCATTATCTCTTCCTGAACGGTTGGGTTGCAAATGTGTGGGCTCCAAGTGGGTTTCCACCATGCAATGTGCGGGGAGAAACCCCAAGGCAGGAGGTGAGCTGAGGGTCGCCCAGCCTGAGTGAGGCATTGCCCTACTGCCCCTACGCATCCACAGTGTTCAACGGTGTCCAGACAGCATCTCCGAGGAAGTGACATTTGGACTGGGGCCTGAGATGAGAATGAACCAGCCTTGTGCCTGACCCTCTGAGCCACCTGTGAGGAAACCTTCCAGAAAGAACCTGTGGTTGTGGCTTTTATGGGTTGTGTCTTGACCTTTGGGGAGACCTTGGGCCAAGCCCCGTAAGCCTAGCTGGTTTTCTAATGCCTACGCAGAACCAACTCTGGGTCCGGCAGAGTTGGCACCTGTAGGGAGTGCCCCCTGGGAAGTTAGAAGAGATGTCCGGTGACATAAACCAGGGGTTGGAACCTTCGTGTTTGATGATAATTGTTGATACTTTGGTGGCTCTGGAGCTGTTTTGCAGGGCTGTCCGGTCGAATGCATAAAATATATGCAATTAAAGATTTCTAGGAGTCGTATTAAAATAGAAACAGGTGAAATTAATTTCAATAAAAGATTATTTAATCCAATATATCCAAAATGTTATTATTTCAACATAGAGTCGATATAAAAATAAATGAGATAGTTTATATTATTTCATTCGTATATGTGTTCACAATCTGGTGTGTATTTTATACCAGCTGCAGGTGTCATTGGTACTGGCTGGACCTCAAGTGCTCAGTGACTACACGGGGCTACGGGCTAGAGTTGCACAGCTCTAGAGGTTAGAAGTAGAGTTTTTTGTGTGTATTCAGATGATGTGTTTCCATTATCACAAACCGGAAGACTTTTAGTGGACAACTGGCCCCTCGGCAATCACTGGCCCAGGAGTCAACAGCCGAGGTTAAGGTTGGGATAAAGATTAAACAAGATAATTCATGTAAAGTGCTTAGCAGAAGGACTGGCGAGGAATATGTACCTGATAAACTGTAACCGAGATAAAGTTATTTACAGAAGTGGATTTGGGTTTGCTCTAATGCACAGAAAGAGGAGGATTAAAACCTCCCAGTTCAATGTCACTGAGCAGAGATTTTTATCCCAGAGATATTTCAGACTGGGCTGCCCAGGGTCGTCCACTGGGAAATAGAGGGTGGATTCAAACTTGGGCCTGTCTGACTCCAGGTTGCGGGCATTGCGCCGTGTGCCCTGATGTCAGAGGCTGCAGGCAGACCACCGTCACTGGCCTGATGGGTCCCAGGACTCTCAAAGGAGCACTGAGAACCCACCTCCTTGGTTCTTCCCTATCCCCATGCCTACCTGCTGGCTCTGCCCACCTGGCCCAGCCTCTGCTTTGCACCACTCACTCCTGCCCCTCTGGGTGGTCAGATCCCAAGCCCTGCAGTGCCAGGAGCTGCTCTCCCTGTGCCTGTGCTGGGGCGGGGGGAGGGGGTGACAGCCCCTCTGCCCTGATGCACCGCCCGAGCTGCCCAAGCTGCCCGCACTCAGTGGCATTTCTGCAACCACTGTAAAGTGTCACTCACCGCACAGTCCCATCCTCCGCTGCACCCACATGCTGCCCTCAGTGCATGAAGTTAAAGGTCAACCTCCTCCCCACCCAGCCGGGTCCTTCCACGACCTTCCCCATCTCTACACGGGGAATTCCTTCCTGCCTCTGACTCCGGCCAGAAACCTGACTCTTCTCTCTCACCGCCTCCCAATCCACTCCATCGGGACACCTCCTCAGCTCTCCCTTCCACCCTGGGTTCCAACACTGCCTCATGCCCCTGGGCGGGTGCCCCGGGGATGCCCCTAAGTCTTACCCTCTAGTTGGGTCCTTCATACGCCATCATTCCCAGTACAGCCATGGAGATGGCAGGGGATCATATGCCAATTCAGCGAGGTCCTACTGTGTGCCAGGCCCTCACTGGCCCCTAACATTGACCCTGGGATGCAGGTCCCACCATCGACCCATCCACACCTGGGCCCCTGAGAGCTGAACAGCTTGCCGATGGCTCCCAGCAAGTGCCAAGTGGAGCTGGGTGTCGACCCGGCTGCCTGGTGCCAACACCTGTAGTGCAGAAAGGTTGCAGGAGTGGGGGGGGGGGCGCTTTGGGCTGATGTCTGCAGTTCGGGGGCTACCGCAGGATCTGCATGCCTCTGTGTCCCTGGAGCCACCTGCGGGCCACCTAGGATGCCGTGTAAACAGGAGGCTGGGTCGGGTGGCAGTACGTTCAGTTCGTCCAGGTTGTAGATGCTTCCAGGGACTCAGCTTTGCAGAGGCTTCTCCCGTGCCCTACCAGCCCCTCCCTTGGGGTCCCATCTGCTTCTGAAACCTGGGGCTGCAGGAGCTCAGGGGAGTCCCACACTGTGGGCAGCCCTGTGTGCTTGGGGTCTGGATTTCCCCTCCCACCACAGAGGGACATTGACCCCTTGGAGTGTGGGTGCTGTCACCAGGCAAGGGCATGGCCAGAGCTGTGGGGACACAGACAGGGACAGCAGGGATCACACAGTGGCCAGGGATGCAGGGGACAGTTGGCACTAGGCTCACCCCTGAATGGTGGGAGTGAGTCTCACCTAGACAGAGTCAGGGACACAGTGGACTGTGGTGGAGACACGGCGGTGTGGACAGGGCTCTGGGGGAGGCTGGCCCAGAGCTGTCCCTAGCCCTCCCCTCCCCCCCCCCCCCCCCGGCCCCCCGGACCTCCCCACGCACCCCACCCCTGCCCTTCCCGGTCCAGCCGCTGCCACTGTCTGACGCGTCTTTGAAATCTTATCTCCATTTTGTTCTCCGTTTCCTCCCTGTCCAGGCCTCATCTGTCTCCTGCCTCCCATCCAACCCTCACCTGCTTCCCATCTGTGGCCCTTCCCCCTCCCAGCCCGAGGGCCTCAGCCTCTGTCCTGTCCTGTCCTGTCAGCCCATCCCTGCCCCTCCAGGGGCAGATTTCAGCGCTGTGGGTTAGCACCCTGCCCACTGCTTCCTGTGTGCCCTGAGCTCCATACCCCAAGCTCATTCGCTGGTCCTCCTTCCTTCTGCTGGGGATGCAGCTACAGTCCCCAGGCCGGCTGTGATCCAGCCCTCGGGCCCCTGAGGCTCCCCAGTCAACCCCTCCAGCTCCTGGAGCCCCTTGCTCCTCTGAGCTTTGCCTGGGTCGCATGAGTCAGAGCGGCCTGGGCTTCTGCTTCACTTCAGTCTCTGACCTCCTCAAGGGTGGGGACAACTCCACCCTGCATCCTTTACAGATGAGGCTTGGTGAGCAGGTGTGCTGTCTCCGGTTCTCCACAAGTCTAGCTCTGTTCCATCCTTCAGGACTCAGCCCTAATGTCACCTCTTCAGCCAGCTGCCCTGACAATTCAATCTAACGTGGCTCCCTCCCCCACCCCAGCCCACCCAACCTCCGTCCCTGCACCCTGATTTCATTTCCTTTGGGAGTTCAGCTTCTACTTTACAGAGGAAACAGATAGGAACCAAGGGCATCTAACAGTGGGCCCATCTGAGTGCCCAGAGTGCCCCGGGGGCCCCAGCAGAGCCCTCCAGCTTCCTTCTCCCAAGCAAAGCCAGGCTTCCCTGGCTCTGTCCCTGTCGCAGGGGTCCCAGCTACCTCTGGGAGTCTCCATCCTGTGGAATCAAACTTAGAGTGTAGACCCAGCCTGCCTGGTTTCAAATCCCAGCCCCACGACCTAGCAGCTGAAGATCCTTAGCTCTGGGCTGCATTTCTGCACCTGTAAGCGGCTGAGGAGGGTGAAGTGCCCATGTCAGAACTGTTGGACATAAGGATTAGGCCCCTTGCAGGTGTCATGGGCCCACAGGCAGCAAAAATACAGGAGTGAATTGTGTACTTGAACGTGAAGAGCCCCTTCACTGGTGATCAATGATAATCACAATTATCAATCATTTCGCTGTCACGATCCCGGTCTTTCCCGAGTGCTCTGCAAACCCAATCTCTCTGAGTCCTCTCAACACACTTGGAGGTGTGGACTCTTACTCCCAGCTTCCAGACGAACCAACCAGGAGGCAAAGGGCAGAGACCCCCAGGTCACCCCTGAGTATGCAGGAGGTGGGAAATGCAGGCCAATAGTGGGAACTTGGGGGCTGTCAGATACTGGGTCTGACCTGGCTCTGCCCCTGGTGACCTGGGGCAAGACATGCTCCCTCTCAGCCTTTGCTTGTCCGTCTGTAAAATGGGGACAATAACACATTGAGAATTCAGTGACTTCTATGGGCTTACTCAGTGATCACTTAGTGAATGGCGTCTGACAATAGAACTCAGCTGGGGTTTGCCCCAGGCCTGTTGACCCTGACCCTGAGCCTTCCCAATCCAAGGCCTGGCCTTCCGGGAACGAATGCGGCCCCTTCCTGCTCTGCCAGGGACCCCCCCAGGCATCTGAAACTACCTGTGCACGACCACACTTCTGGGAGGCGAGTCTACAGTCCCATTTGGAAGCAATTGGGGCCCGAGTCTCTTGGGCCTGGAGTCCATGTTTAACTTATTTGAGGCATTTGTGGCTTCAAAGGCGAAACCTAAACGTGGAAGGGAGGGTAACGGGTGTTTTGCTGTTCATTCAGATTGTGCTTCTCTGAAGTGTATCGCTGGCTGACATCTCAACTGCTGCATGGCACAGGCCTGTCTGGGTGGGCTGTGAGCTCCCAGGCATGAGCCTGCCACTGCCCTGGACATTCCATGGCTCCCACTGTCCACAGGGACCAGCCAGGTGCCTCAGCCAGATGACAGCTGTGGAGCCCAGAGACCCAGGCCCCTTCCTGGTTGTGGGACCCGGGGCTACTGCATAGCCACTCTGAGCCTCAGTTTCCTCCCCTGGAAAATGGAGAAAATGTTACCTACCTTGCAGGTTTGCTCAGAACTGAGTGATTTCCTGGGACGTGGGACTTTAAGTGATCAAGCCTGGAAAGTTCCAGGCAAACCAGAACCAGTTGGTCACTTACAGGGTTGCATGTGGATGAAAAGGGAAAACGCATGAAAAGTGCTAAGCATGGTGCTTGGAGAAAAGCAGCGACGGCAGTGGCCCTGTGTGCATTGCACTTCACAGTTTACACAGCCCTTTCTTTCTATTTCACAAGTCTCCCAGTGACCCTGCTTATTCTCCTGACTTTAAAGGTGAGAAAACTGAGGCTGAGAAAACTGGCAGCGTATCTAGGGTCAGATGGGGTAGAGACGGGACCTGCTTAGGGTGAATGACCCCAGGGTCTGCCAGCCATAGCCACAGCCATGAGGGAAGCCCTTTCCTCTACTCTCACTATCTTTCCTCAGGGAGGTGAGGATTGGAAGGATGGATAGAGTTGACTCAGAGTGGGAGGGAGCTGTGATTCTGGAAAAGAGTGAGACTCTCAGCTCTCCTGCTGACAGGCGCTGGTCCACAAACTCTCACTCATTCAAGCCCCCTCTGCTGCCACCGAACTCTGTGCCTTTGGCCAAGCTACTTTATCTCCTGAGCCTCAATTTCCTCAGCTGTAAATAGGGAGTAATCACAGTACCTATTGAGCAGGATTTTTCTAAGGACTCAATGCAGTGATTTATAAAAGAGCTCTGGAAAGTGCCTAGCAAACATTAGCTAACAATAAGATTATAATGATTCAAAATAATACAATTCACAAAATGTTTTCCCCTCCAGGAGCCCATTGAGTCCTCACAACAGCACAGTTTTGAGGAGTAGCTGTGATTTTCCCCATTTTCCAGATGGGGAAACTGAGGCCTGGGTCAGGGGCAGAAGTTGCCCAAAGCTACACAGGAAGTGGGGGAGCAGGGCTGGGAAGCCAGGCTGACTGGACCAGACAAGCAGCAGAGCCCATCCCGTCTCTATGCCTGACAGCTTTTCAGCCCGTGGCCCTTCTGACCCTGCCTCCGAATGGACTTTTGTTCTGCTGTCTCCAGGAGAGTCCACCAGCTCCATTACCCGCCCTCTGCATTTTCCCCCCCTTTTTGTTGTACTTCTCACTAGTGGAAGTCAACTTATTGTTTTTCTTGTTGTTACCCATTTCTCCCACAAGAATGTCAGTTCCAAGAGGGCAGGGTCTTTGTCTTTTATGTTCACTGCAAAATCCCAGTGCCTGGCACAAAGCAGGCCTTCAGTAAACAGCTATCGAATGATTCGGTAATCTTCTAATTATTAGAAAAACAAACGAAGCTTGGAGTTCCGCACCGCCACCTGTGATGCAGTGCCCTATTCAAGCCAGCAGATGGCAGCAGAGAACAAGTTACCTGATGGGTGGAGCCCAGGTGAAGCGCACAGGTTTGACCTTAGAGCAGAGCCTCTGTGTGTGTGTGTGTGTGTGTGTGTGTGTGTGTGTGTGTGTGTGTGTGTGTGTGTGTGTGTGTGTGTGTGTGTGTGTGTGTGTGTGTGTGTGTGTGTGTGTGTGTGTGTGTTGTATGTGCCTTCTAGATCCCAACTGGACAGAAGGAAGCTTTTTCCAATAACATATAATAACAGCTATCACTGATTAACTACAAAAGCAGTTCGTGCCCAGTGCCACCTGTGCAAGATCTCGTTGAATTCTCATTATAGCCCTATTTTTAACCTCATTCTCAGACAAAGAAACTGAGGTGCAATAATATGCCCCAGGTCACAGCCAGGGGTGTCCAGGACCAGGAGACTAGGAGCCTTTCCTCAACCACTGTCATATAAGACCTCTGAGCTTCAGCTGCCCCTCAGCAGACTCAGTGGGCCATCCCACCAGGAGGAAATGGGTTCCCCATCACTGGAGGTGTGCAAGTTGTGCTGGATAAGCACCCAACAGAGAGGGTTTGGGGCACCAGATGCCCAAAGCCACTCCTGGCCAGGAAGGACCTGCTGTATAATTTTCAGGGCCTGGTGCAAAATGAAAATGTAGAGCCTTCTGCTCAAAAAGTAAGAATTTCACGATAGTGAGAGCAGAGCATCAAGCTAAGCGTGGGGCCCTTCTAAGTATGAGGTTCTGCGTCACTGCACAAGTTGCATGCCCAGGGAGCCAGGGGTCTGGGTAAGGCCTATGAGGGACATGTCTCAGGAGCCCCTGGGATGTCACCAGCCCAGCTCTGCAGGAGTCCAGGGAAAAGTCCTCCTTAGCATGTTTCTTCTCATAAGGCGGGACCCCACATCCCTGCACCTTTTATCTTCCTTCCCTGGCAGTGATTTATCTCCATGTGAAGGGCTGGGGCCTCAGAGGCACAAGTCCTGTTTGATGGTCCATGAATCTTTCCTGTCTGGATCCTCTGGCCACTCTCTGTGCTGCTGGGTGGACCCACTACTTCCTTTCTGCCAAGTGTGGATTAGGAAGCCATAAAACAAGGAACCCAAACTCCTGGCCAGGAGAGCACACACATGGGTTTCAGATGCGCTGGCCAGCTGGCAGGAGATGGATGGGGGCTGTGGGACTTGAGTCCCAGAGGGGGACCGCTTCCCTTGGAGGCCGCCATCTCCAGTCCCCTTTCCCACGGGGAGGGGACTTCCTGGCCAAGCCTGGGGCCAGAGCTGGTCAGGGCCACTCCCAGAAAAGACCCTGGCTGAAGCCACAGCTAGAGGTGGTCCTGGTGGGGCAGGGAGTAAGGGAGCCCAGGCTGAGCTGAGCATGAGGGCCCCGGTAGGACTCAGGTAGGAAGAGCTGAGCACCACTATGTGCTGGGCACTTAATACATGTTGTTCTCACGTCTCGCGAGGTTGCTCCCCTCAGAATAGCGTGGATGAGGAGCCCGAGGCTCGAGGTGAGGCCACTTGCTAAGGTCACACAGCCAGGAAGTGATGGGGTTAGGATTTGAACCCTGGTAAATAGATAACAAAGTTCTATCCCAAAGAGAAATTCTAAAACCATAATATTTGCAAAGCATATTATTTATGACTTATTTCTTGAATGTTATCTGTTTAAAAAAATTAGGTTGGAAAGGCATGTGGAACAAAATTGAAAAGTTGTATAAGATAACTTTGAGGGTTAAGGCTTCATCTCCCCTCCCCATTGTCCATAACATCCCCCCTTCCCCCCAACCCCCGCTTTCAATTCTTTTGAGTATTTACCCAGAAGTGGAATTGCTGGATCATACAGCAATTCTATTTTTAATTTTTTGAGGAACTGCCATAATGTTTTCCACAGTGGCTCTACCATTTTACATTCCCACCACAGTATATAAGGGTCCCAATTTCTCCACATCCTCGCCAACACTTGTTATTTATATATTTTCATAATAGCCATCTTAATGGTATGAAGAGGTATCTCGTAGTTTTGATTTGCACTTCCCTAATGATCAATGACGTTGAGCATCTTTTCATGTGCTTATTGGCCATTTGTATATTTTCTCTGGAGAAATTTCTATTTAAGTCTTTTGCCCATTTTTGAATTGGCTTCTTTGTTTGTTGTTGTTGTTGACTTTTAGGAGTTCTCTATATTATCCTGGATATTAATCCTTTATCAGATATTTGATTTACAAATATTTCCTCCCATGCTGTGGGTTGCCTTTTTACTCTCTTGATGGTGTCTTTTTTTTTTTTTTTTTTTTGTGGTACATGGGCGTCTCACTGTTGTGGCCTCTCCCATTGTGGAGCACAGGCTCCAGATGCACAGGCTCAGTGGCCATGGCTCACGGGCCCAGCCGCTCCGCGGCATGTGGGATCCTCCTGGACTGGGGCACGAACCCGCATCCCCTGCATCGGCAGGCGGACTCTCAACCACTGCGCCACCAGGGAAGCCCGATGGTGTCTTTTGATGCACAAAAAAAATTAATTTTGATGGAGTTCAATTTGTCTATTCTTTTTCGTTTGTTGTCTGTGCGTTTGATGTCATAGCCAAAAAATCATTGCCAAATCCAATGTTGTGAAGCTTTTGTCCTACGTTTTCTTCTAAGAGTTTTATAGTTTTTGATTTTATGTTTAGGTCATGGATCTATTATGAGTTAATTTTTATATATGGTGTTAGGTAAGTGTCTAACTTCATTCTTTTGTATGTAGGTATCCAATTTTTCCAGAACCATTTGTTGAAAGGACTGTCTCTTCTCCACTGACTACTCTTGACATTCTTGTCAAAAATCATTTGACCATACATGTGAGGATTTATTTCTGGACTTTATATTCTATTGAACTTGTCTGCATTTATGCCACTACCACACTGTTCTCATGCACGTAACTTTGTAGTAAGTTTTGAAATCAGGAAGTGTGACTCCAACTTTGTTCTTCTTTGTCAGAATTGTTTTGGTTATTTGGGGTCCCTTGAGGTTCCATGTGAATTTTAGGATGAGGTTTTTTTTAACTTTTGAAAAAAAAATCATTGAGATTTTGGTAGAGATTGCGTTAAGCATATAGATTGTCTTAGGTAGTATTGATATCTTAGAAATATTAATTCTTCCAATCCATGAACATGGGATGTCTTTCCATTTATTTGTCTTCTTTAATTTCTTTTCAGAAATGCATTGCAGTTTTTATTGTGCAAGTTTTTCACCTCCTTGGTTAGGTTAATGCCTAAGTATTTTATTCTTTTTATTTTTTGGCTGCACCACGCAGCTTGTGGGATTTTAGTTTCCCTACCAGGGACTGAACCTGGGTCACCAAAGTGAAAGCACCGAGTCCTAACCACTGGACCGCCAGGGAATTCCCAGTATTTTATTCTTTTTGATGCTGTTGTACATGAAACTGTTTTCTTAATTTTCTTTTCAGGTTGTTCATTGTTAGTGTACAAAAATGCAACTGATTTTTGTGTGTTTACTTTGTATCCTGCTACTTTGCTGAATTTATTAGTTCTATGAATGATTTTTGTGGAATTTTAGGGTTTTCTACATATAAGATTATATTGTCTGTGAGCAGATACAATTTTTCTTCTTTATTTTCAGTGGGATGCCTTCTATTTCTTTTTCTTCCCTAATTGCTCTGGTTAGCACTTCCAGTAATATGTTGAACAGAAGTGGCAAAAGCAAGCTTCCTTGCCTTCTTCCTGATCTTAGAGGGAAAGCTTTCAATCTTTCACCACTGAGTATGATGTTTGCTGTGGGTTTTTCATATATGGCTTTTATTATGTTGAAGTAGTTACCATCTATTCCTAGTTTCTTGGGTGTTTTTTTTTTAAATCATAAAGGAATATTGAATTTTGTCAAATGCTTTTCCTGCATCAACTGAGAGGACTGTGTTTTTTGTTTTGTTTTGTTTCATTTTTGATCATGTGTTTTTTTTCCTTCATTCTGTTAATGTGATATATTACATTGATCAGTTCTCATATGTTGAACTATCCTTGCATTCCAGGAATAAATCCCACTTGTTCATGGAGTATAATCCTTCAAATATGTGGTGCAGCACATTTTGCACCCGAGGTTCAATATCACAGATGTGTTGCCTGTTTAATATCGATCTCCTCCCATTATGTTGAGCTCACCAAAGGCAGGGACCAGGTTGGTCTGTTTCCCCAGCACCATGCACAAGGCTTGGCACAGAGTAAGAGCTCACTAAATACTCAGTGAATGAATGAGCAAACAGGAAAATGACAGAAAGAAATTACCCTAAAGAGATAACAGTATTGGATTACAGGTGATTTCAGTTTTCTTTTTATACTCTTCTTTTGTACATGTTTATCCTGATTTTATCAAAAATCAAATATACATTATTTTAATGATAGAATGAGAGACTACTCTGGGTACCCAGAGGGGACAGGATTGAAAGGCATGAAATCAGAGCAGGAACCCTGATAAGGAGGCCGCTGGAATGTCCACGTGTGGGGTGATGTTGGGGGGGTATACAATGGGTGATGGGGGCCAAAGCCTCAGTTTCCTCATCTGGATAATCAGGCTAATAGTCACCCCTGTACTTAAAATACAAAGTTCAGGTAAAAACAAACATCAGGGGCTTCCCGGGTGGCGCAGTTGTTGAGAGTCCACCTGCCGATGCAGGGGACACGGGTTCGTGCCCCGGTCCGGGAAGATCCCACGTGCTGCGGAGCAGCTGGGCCCGTGAGCCATGGCCGCTGAGCCTGAGCGTCCGGAGCCTGTGCTCCGCAACGGGAGAGGCCACAACAGTGAGAGGCCCGCGTACCACACACAAAAAACCAAACAAACACAAAAAACCACATCATTTACTGAGACTCATTCCATGCCCTTCACTGTCCTATCTAAAGCCCCCATTCCCACTTGAAGATCATTATCTTCACTTTCTAGGTGGGAAAACTGGGGCAGGGATCCATCCAAATCCTAGCTCAGTCATAATGACCCAGTTTTCTGAGCCTCAGTTTTCCTGTCTGTGTAAGGGGAACAACAATAGCCTCTACTTGTTGCGGTGCTGTGTGTGGTCAGTAGGATTGTGGTCTTAAAGCCCATAGCTTACCTTCCAGGATGGGCCAGCTTATGTGAGCTGCCCATCACCACCATGACCAATGAGGTGAAGTTACCCTCCTAGGGTCACACAGCAAACCAGTGGCCCAGCCGGGATTCAGCCCAGGTTTCTCTGACCCCAGAGTCCAACTCCTTCCAGTTTCTGGTGTGAGGGGCTCCTGTGCTTGGTAAGAGCTCTGGATGGCAGGTGCCCGTCTGGAATGTAGTAGAGCTGAGTGTGAGGGGGCCTGTCCTGGTGGTACAGCGTGGACAGGAGAGGGGTCAGGGAATCTGGCCCCATGAGGGATTTCTCAGGGCCACACATCCAGTGCAGCAAGAGGTTTCCCAGCAGCCGATGCACCATTAATGGGCCTCCTTTCATCACAATACCCCGTGATAACAGACAGATTTAATTAAAAAGAACACACATCCTCCTCTGCAGGGCGGCTGCAGCCAGGGTGTAGGGCCTGAAATTAAAATTTAGCTCTATAAACTCAGCACACAGGCGAGGGTGCCCAGAGCTCCCGGGTTTTCTAAAAGCAACACCCCCGTCCCCGCATGTCCATGTTATTTATCGTGTTAATTTTGTCCTCTGGCCACAGTGTGAACCAACTCTGAGCCCCGAGCCCCGACCCTGACTTGCCTCTAGCTCCCAGGCTGTGCCAGGCACGCGCGTGCCTCCTTTGTGGAGGAGCAAGACCGAGAATGCCAGCTTGAAATGCGGAAGACCGGGCAGGACTCTCCCTGGCTTTGTGCTATCGGGCAAGTGACCCACTCCACCCAGATCGTCTGTTTCTGCATCAAGAAGCTGAAGCTGTCCCCTGAGGCTGGGTGAGGCCTGGATGAGACAATGAGGAAGGCCGCTGGGCACACAGTGACCGCTCAGCAAAGGTTGGCTGTCAACACTGTCGATGTTGTGACCACTAGTGGTGGGAGCTTCTGCACGGAGCCCAGGAGGCCTTGGCGACAGGGAGGCTGAGATGGCTGGGGAGGCCCAAGCTGGACATTCAGGGTCCCAGATGCAGCAATTAAGAGTGGAGACTTGGGAGTCAGACGGGTCCAGGTTCAAATTCTTGTTCTGCCACTTCCTAGTTGTGTGGACCTGGGTGAGTGACTCTCCCCTGGGGCTCTGTTTTCTCATCTGTAAAATGGGAATGATAATAGAGCCTTCCTTTTAGGGCTGCAGACTGAGGAATCCACAGTCAGGTACTACACCTGGCACCGGGGAAAAGGCGTGGGCTTGGGTGCTGTGGCCCACGAGGACGGCTTTTAAAGCTGAGGGGAGGGGTTGCCCAGGCCCGGTTTTCTGGTCCGGCTCAGGGCGGTCTCCCCGGAGGCCCTCAGGCCAGCGGCACCCAGCAGGTTTACACCCCAGGTGCCCGCAGCTGTCAGGCTGGGGACAAGGGCGCCCGCTTTGTGACCAGATAGGTAGCCTGATAGCAGGGCCTGTGAGACAAAGCTATCGGAGTCGTCGACAGGATACCAAATGGGCTTCTCCGAGCAGGCGGGCGCAGAATTGCATTCAGCTCGGATTTAATTAAAAAGACTCGAATCTTTCTGATAATCCTCCCAGCAACGGCTGGAGCAGGGCCTGAAGCAGGTTTCCAGGCAACGGCGCATCCTGCAGATAAGGAACTTTGCAGGGAAGACGCCGTGAGCCCCTCGGCTGGCCCGACACCGCTGCTATCACCCTGCCCATCGCCCAGCCAGAGAGGCTGGGGCAGCCAAGTATCAGTGCTTGTGGAATGGGCAGGTCTCCAGCTCTGCTTGGAGGCTGAATCTGGAGGGGAAGGATGAGGCCGGGTGCTGCATCCTCAGCAGCACCTCCCCTCCCACCTCCCAGCCTTTGCCTGTGCTGGTCCCTCTGCCCTGCCTCCTGTTCGTGGATTCTGACTTGTCCTTCGAGTCCCAGCCCACAGTGTCCCTCCCTGTCCTCCTCTGATTACATATGAATCCCCGGCACCCGGTCCAGAGCCTGCCAGAGGACAGGGGCTCAGAGAATATCTGATATATGAATGGATGAATGAATGCATGCGTGAAGCAGACGAGCAGCCCTGAGTTTGGAACAGGGGCTCCTATACCAGCGTTACTTCTTACCAGTCTAGAAACCCCGCAGGCAAACGGTTCATCTTCTCTGCTTCCTCACCGGCACAGAAGGGGTACCCATCACTCTGCCTGGGGAAGGGGTGTGATCCCTGCCACCCCCCAGTAGGGGCCCGAGGGGCACCCACCATGTATCCAGCACTGCACAGCCCTGGCTTCGGCTCCCCCAGACTAGACTCAGGGCTCAGCTGAATCTTCTTCTCCCAGACCCTGCCTCACCCTGGAACCCATTACAAAATATTTTAAATTTAATTATTTAAAATAGGTAACAATTCACATGGTTCAAAGTTATATACAGACAGAACAGTGAAGTTCCCGCAGGGAACCACCGCTGTTGGCTTCTCAGGTAGTCTTCCCGAGTTTCTTTATGCACATATATGTTTAGATATGAGTATAAGGCGCAAACAAAACAAAGCAAAAACACTGCGCACCAAGATCTCCACGTTGCTCTTTTCACTTACTACCTCCTGAAGGTCTTTCCATGCTGCTGTGAAGGGTCCTCTCGTTTTTCCAGCTGCCTAGTATCCCGCTGCGCAGATGCCTGGGTTTATTGAACCAGCCCTATGACGGCCGTTTTGATTACAGCCTGTGTTTTGTTATTATTGACAAAGCTACATGGAAGAACCTTGTACATATATCGTTGGGTTGTTTGTCTGCAGAACAGTTCCCAGAATAGAACTTGCTGGGTTGAACGGTGGAATCTATCTTAACACCGCGACCTCATTCATCCATCCGTCCATCCATCAATGGTTTCCTACTATTCAACATCATAGCGAGCCTACTATGTGCCAGACACTAAGCAGGGCACAGGGGGCCTAGTGGTGAAGGAACCAGGCCTGATCCTTGTGCTCTTAGAGTGTAAACTTCTGCTCCACGGACACGGCGCCTTCCCCCCACCCTGCCCAGTGCTGCTGGAGGGCTCCCCTCACTCAAGAACCTGCTCTGGCTCCCTGTGGCTCTGGCTCCCCGGCTCACATTCCAACTCCCAGCCTGAAGTGTGAGGTTCCCTGTCCTTTCTCATCTAGCCTGATGCGTCCTTACTTTTAGCCCAAGGTCTTCACTGTCATGGGCTTCTTTACTGCCTCTTGGGACCTCCATCTCCGGGCAACCCCAGAGGGTAAGCTACATGCTGGGTGGGCACCCTCACTGCTGGAGCACCTTCAGCGTGCTTGCCTGCTGTGCTGTGCTTGGAATACTGGCTCTGGGGTCACGCTGCTTGGCTTCAAATCCCATCCCCATAGCCCTTGAGACCGATGGACCTGGGCAAGCCAGCAAACCTCTCTGGCCTTGGTGTCCTCATCTGAAAAATGGGGACAATAGTCTGACTACTTCCAGGCTTGTGGTGAGATGGAGATAAGCCCAGGCCCCTACAGCAGGCAGGACCGAAGCAAGCTGGTGTCACGTGCTTGCTTAATCCCCACCAATAGCTTCCCAGGGAGGGTATTAGCCCCACTTTACAGATGAGAAAACAGAGGCCTAGAGAGCAGAGTTGGGATTGGAATCAGCACTGTTTGGCCCTGTGATCCTTATCCTCAACCACCAACTTCTGCGGCCTCATGGGGGTCCCTGCAGCACAGTGACACCCACTCTGCCGACCACGGTGGACTTTCCTGCCTGGCCCTGCCTTCTAGACCCTTGGAGCCCCTTCCCCCGAGCTGGGCTCTGGCTTCTCTCACTTGTTCACTCAACTCCCTCATTCAGCTGTGCCAGGCACCGTTCTAGGTGCCCAGGATTCAGCAAGGAACAAAAGGGATGCTCGCCGCGAAGGTCAGGAAGTTGGGGGGTGGGGGGACAAGCGTGCAGAGGGGGAGGGAAGCCCAGAGGAGGCAGGGTCTCCAAGGAAGGCTGGATGGGGAAGCTGACACGGGTGGAGACGTGCCTGGAATCAGGAGGCCGGGAGGGCAGGGCTTTGTTATGGGGGGAGTGCAGCTGGGGTGCCCAGGACCCTACTGGAAAGCTTGCCTGTGCAGCAGGGGGAGCAGTGAGAGGGTGTGACTGATGGGGAAGGGAGTCAAAGGACTTTTGTCTTAAAAAGTGGAGAGACCTGGGCCTCCCTGGTGGCGCAGTGGTTGAGAGTCCGCCTGCCGATGCAGGGGACGCGGGTTCGTGCCCCAGTCCGGGAGGATCCCACATGCCGCGGAGCAGCTGGGCCTGTGAGCCATGGCCACTGAGCCTGCGCGTCCGGAGCCTGTGCTCCGCAACGGGAGAGGCCACAACAGTGAGAGGCCCGCGTATCGAAAAGAAAAAGATGGACAAAAAGTGGAGAGACCTGAGACGTTATAGGCCAAGGGTGCATGCAGAGAGAGAAGGGGCCTCTGATGAAGGGGTTCACTGCAGGCCAGGTGGGCCCCAGAGTGGGGCCACTTCCATGTGGGCCCTGAGATGCAAGGGGACTTCCCACTGCAAGGCCCCCATTGCCTTGGGAAGGGGAGCTTGTTGGGCTGGGGTGATGAGAGGGGCTGGGGCGGAGGGGCCTGAGGGAGGACCAGAGGGCCTGGTGAGGTCTCCTCATCGATGCGTGGTGGACACGGGCAAAGCACAGAGGACAGGCAGCAGGATCCCCCTCTCAGGGACAGAGACGGGGAGCTGAAGCTCCTGGGGGGTCAGAGCAGGCCCCAGCCTGACTCCGGACGGCCCCCTCGTCTGTTCGTGTCTCTGACTCCCCACCACGTTCCGAGCCTCATTCCTTCCTCATCCCCAGGGCCCAGGGCCCAGGGCTGCTCCACTACAGACCATCGCTTCCCTTCCATCCCATGGCCTCCCTGGGCAAGGCCTTCTCCAGGGCAGGAGCCAGCAAAGAGGATCCCCAGTGGGCTTCAGAGACTTCAAACCTTTCCTTCTTCTCAATTATTAGTTATATTCTTTCAAAGTGATGGAGGAGGAAAGGAAGGGCGGCGCGGGGCGGGGGAGGGGAGCGCTCCCTCAGGGCCAGCACCGGGCTGAGCTATGTGTGCGTACTCTACGTTAATCCGCACAACAGCCAGTGACGTCGACATGGGCTTCCTGCCCATTTAACAGAGGGAGAGACTGAGGCTAGAGAGGGTGGGGGTTTGCCTGAGGCTGCACAGCTAAGTAGCCAGGGAGCTGATGGCAGAGGTGGGATACGACATCCAGAGGCCAGGCCTTGGACAGGGCTCACTTCAACTGGGACAGAATCAATATCGCCCCCCTCCTGTGAGATCCCAAATCCTCTTGGGGCCTGGGGGGATGCAATTCAAGGCAAGCAGAGCGCCATATGACTTTGGAGCTGTAAACTGAGGCCAGATCATGAGAGCCCTTGAACGCAGGGGTGCCAGCAGGGCAGCGTCATCGAGCCGTGATCTGTGGGCTGCCCCACGCCCTGGTGCCAACTGGGCTCTGGAGGCTCCGGACCCGAGTGACCTCGGGCACCTCTGGTGAGCGGGCTGGTCTGGGCTGGGACTGTGGGATGACTGTTTGTAATAAGCTTCCAGGTGAAACTGATGCTTATTTGGGATGGAAATCAGGATGGTGGGGAAGGGATGCTGGGGAGGGGTCTTCAGTAGGTGTGCGCCAGAGGCAGACTGTGCCAGGATGTCTGGCCCCTCCCATCTGTCTTCCATGATGTCACCAGACCTCAACCACTTGGCCCATTGACCAGCCGTCAGTCACCCGTTTTGTAGAGAAATGATTGGCTTTTATTTATTTTTAATCAAAAAGGTAATGAAAGTAATAAACACAATATTTATTAAAGAAACTTTAAGGAAAAATGACAAATAGAAGAAAATAAAAATCTTTCATAATCTCATCACCGAGAGACTAGCACCATGTAAGGTATTAACATATATCTTCCAGGAACGTGTATTTTGATTTATCCAACAAATGTTTATTAAGCCCCAATTTTGTGCCAAGCAATGAGATGAAACAATGACCAAGCCAGATACGAACAAAACACACACATACACACGCACGTGCACGCACACACGTATTTCTTTTTTTTTAAAAGATGGTACCATGTTATTTGTGCTAGTTTTTGACAGCTCTCCCACGTGAAAATGCACACACATATTTAGTATAACTTTGTTTTATTTTTTTTAAATAAAAAAATCACAAGATAAAAAATTTAAAAGTACAAATAGCTATATCCCCCTTACCATCCACTGTTAACAGTTTTTGGGGGGCATTTTTTCAGAATTTTTATGCACATAGAAATAAATATATGTTTTTTCCCATAACTGTAAACATGCTAAAAATACTGTTTGACATTTGCTTACTTACTTATTTACCCATAGTCTTGGAGATGGTTCCACATCTACACACAAAGATCTCCCTCATTCTTTTTAATGCTGCTTACGATCGATGTGCAACAATTTATCTGTCTCCTAGACTCTTAGCTGTATCTAGTTTTCACATAACTTACGGTGCCTCCTTGAATGCTCATGTATGGAAGTTATCTCACTATCTTCCTGACAAAGTCCTAGAAGCAGAAATGCTGGATAAAACGTTATGTATATTTTAAAGGCTGTCAATATATGCTGCCTCTTTCAGAAGGCTGACCAATCGACTCTCTCTGCAGCCTCCCCAGCACTGGGTATTATCATTCTTTTGAATCTTGACCAATCTGATAAGCCAGACATGCTATCTTGATGTTGTATTAATTTGCCTGTTTTTGAGTATTGGTGACATTGAGTACCTTTTCTTACACACATGGACCATTTTCATTTCTTCTTTTGTGAATTGTCTCTAACATATTTTTAGATTTGTGAGAGATACTTGTATGTATATGTACTTTATATGTAAATATGTTCACTTCTTTCTGTCATATCTAGCAAATATCCCTCTTCCCTCCAATTTACAGTGTGTCGTTTATATTTTGCTCATTCGGAATACTTTGCTATACCAAATATTTTGCAATTTTATGTACTTAAATAGAGCAATGAAAATTTTTTTTGTCTTTGGAGTCAGATTAGAAAGATCTTTACCACACTCAACATTATAAAAATACTCACCAATATTTTCTTCTGGTAATTAAAAAATGAATTCCTTTCTAAATCTATCTGGAATTTATTTTCACTTAAGGTAAAGCTCTAACTTTATTTTTTTCTCAGTGGTTCATTAGACATTAGGTCTCCATGTCATTTATTAAAAATCCCATTATTTCCTTATTGATTTGAATTGTCTTTTGCTGTAATTAATTCTTATTGTCTTTGGATCTATCTCACTGACATGCTTGTCTCTTCCTCTGCCAGTCTCTCCCTGATTTAATTACTGTAGTTTTATAATATGCTTTGTAATCTTACAAGCAAACCCTCCTTATTAATCTTTCTTTTCAGAACTTTCTTGGTGATTCTAATATGTTTGTATATCCAGATGAACTTTAGAATCATTTAATTTGAAAAATAAAATTCCATTGACTTTTGTTTGTATTTGTGTTAAATTTGTAGATTACTTCGGAGAAGATAGGCATTTTATAGATTTTTATAGCACTCTATCTTCCTATCCCATAAAATGTCTTGTCTCCCTGTTATTTAAAAGTTCTTCTATGTCTCTCAATAGAGTTTAAAATTTTTATTTGTGTAGGTCCTATACATTTTTGGTTATGCTTATTTCTAGGCGTTTGGTACTTTTTTATGGTTTTTATAAATGGGATTTTTTCCATTATATATTCTAACTGCTTGCTAATGAAATATAGAAAAGTCTTTTCTTTCTAATTATCTAACTACTAGCTATTTTACCAAGCTCTCTTTTTAGTTCTAATAATTTTTTATTTGAGTGTCTTGGATTTTATAGGCAAACAGCATCTTCATTTGAAAATGGTGAAAAAAAAAAATGGTGATGCTGTCTTTTCTAATACTTATACTTCCTCTTAGCTCCCTGGCATGTCATGACTTTTTGGAGTGGATGGGCTACAGTCTGTGGTCTGGGAATCACCAGTAACCTCAGATGTGGCTTAGTCCGCTGAGCGCCACTTTCAATACCTGGAGGGGACCATGAAGAGAAGGGTGTGTAAGTGTGTATCTGTGTCACAAAGACAAAAGGAGGAGGACCCCTGGACAACGTTGTAGCTTAGCCGCCATCACAGGCACCCTTGTCAGCAACCTGGGCTGGCTCATCTGTCTGCTGCTGGCGTTTCACTCCTATGTACAAAGTCTGCATAATATTTAAATGTGCGTATGGACTGGGCTACTTAAGTAGTCTTTCCTGGTGTTGGCCATGTATTCTTGGACCTTCATTCCTGGAATAGATGCTATTTAATTACAGTGTATTAGACTTTTAATGTTCTACCAAATTCCCTTTGATAGTGTTTGATTTCCCATTTTCCCATCAATAGTTCAGATGAGATTGGTCTATGGGGCTTATGGCACTGTCTTAGCTGGGTTATGGCATTCGATTTTTGACCGCTTCAGAGCATTATAAGTGAAACTTTACATCTTTTCCTATTATAAGAAAAGCTTTTCATCTTTTCCCATTCTTGGGAAAGCATGAATTGCATGTGAATTATATATTTTTTGTGAGAGCTCATAAAACCATCTGGGCCTGGTGCCACTTTAGTGTCATCTTTCTAAAACTGAAATCTGCCTATGCCATGTGCTTTCAATAATTTTTCATTGATCATAGGATAAAGCGCAAATCCTTTAACCTGACATTCAAGGTAGAGTATGATTGAACTCTGCACCAACTCTCACCACTCTCCCTCCCTCTCTTATATTCTGGCCACATCTAACTTCTGGAAGTTCCCCAGACCCTAGAGTAGGAGATTCAAGAGGATAGGAACAGGCTTGTTTTGTTCAGTGCAGAATCTCTGGCACCCTGTAGAAGCTTCCCTTTGATAGGTATTCCTTGAACTCCTGTTGAATGGCATTCACTGTGTTAATATTGTTGTATCTTTTAGTTCACATCAATACATGTTCACTGAGCATCTCCTTTGTGCCTGGTCACATGCTGGCCCTGCGGGGAAAGAATCCCAGCCCCTGTATTCAAGGTGCTATTTGGCTATGGGGGAAACAGGTGAGTAAACACACATTATACACAGTGAGGTAATTGCAGCTGGGGGGATATGAGTGGCATTATGGGAGCATGGGGAAGGGCCATCCGACCCAACCCAGGAAGAGAGATCCAAGAGGCTTCCTGGAGGAGGTGGCCCTGGAATTAGTCTTACATGATGAGAAGTGGGGACAGGTCATTCCATGCTAAGGGGATATAGCGAGCCAAGATCCAGAAGGAAGAACAAGCACAACTCTGTTATCTCTTCTCAGGATGACTGTAGTTGCCTCCTAGCAATGTCATGTCACTCTTCTGCTGAAAATCCACGAATGGCTTTTTAAGACTTTTTCCAAAGTCCTTTGTGTGAGCAAGGCCTGATGTGATCTGGCCCCTGTGTTTCTCTGAATTTACCTGATCACTCTGTTCCAACCACTGCTGCTCCTTGGAGAGCCCAAACAGTACCAGCTCAGGACCTCTGCACTGCCTGTTCCCTCTGCCTAGAGACTCACACCTTCACTCTTCCTGGGTCTCTGCCCAAATGTCACCAACTGGTGACGCTGTCCTCGACCCTTGTATAAAACAACAGCTCTCTCAGTTATTCTCTGTCCTGACACTGCTTTATTTTCTTCCAAGCTAGTAAAGCCACCTGATATTATACACACACATACATATATATGTATACATACACACATTTTATGCTATATGTATGTGTATATCATAATATATGATATGCTGTATACTTAGGATTTTTAACTTTTTTTTTGCCTGTTAGAATGGGAGTTTCGGAAGAACAGGGAGCTTGTCTTGTTCGCTCTTGTGGCCCCAGTACTCAGAACACCATCTAGAAGAATGTGCCAATCAATACAAGCAGTTTGGCATTGCTGGTAGCAGAACATACCTGAGGGGTGAAGTGGGCGGTGCGGCTGGGACCCAGTAGAGAGCAGCGGCAGGCTGGGGAGGGGGGCAAGCCTCGGGTGATGGCAAGGAGCTTGGACCTTCTTCTGAGTGAATCAGGAGCCAGGCAAGGGTAATGAATGGTTGGATTTATGCTTGGGGATGGTCACGCTGCCCGTTGGGAGGGGCGTGGTGTGGAAGGAATGAGACTGGCAAGTTACCCCAGTGCAGGTAAGGAGTAGGGGTGAAGGGTTGGTTCGGGGGAGGGAGGCAGGGAGAAGGCGAGATTGATGATGCCTTGCCCCTCACTGAGCTGGGGAGTCCCAGAGGGGAGATTCTGTTCTGGGGGTGTCAAGTCCAAGGCGCTCTTGGGCAACCTAGTGGAGGTGCCTGGGAAGCTGGGGCCAGGTGGGTCTAGAGCTCAGGAGAGAGGCCTGGGCTGAATAGAGGTTTTGGGCTTGGAACACGGGGAGCATGACATCATTGTTGCCATCATCCCCACTCAATCTTCGTCTAAGTGAACTTTAATTGAGCACTTAGTATGTACCAGGCACTGTGCTCAGAGTGATTTCTTTATTGACTCTTCTCTATAATCCAGTGGTGTGCTGGTACAGGTCTCCCAACCAGCTCTCTGGAGGAAAACTGTACAAACCCTGATTTGTAGAGTTCGCCAATTTCCATGATGTAAATACTTCAACCATGGTTGATTTCAAGCGACTGACTCGATGTTATGGGAGGTGGAATTCGAAGAGATGGGCAGTGGCACAGCATCACGTGGAATTTCCACCACAGATACAATAGACTCAGACAACCTCCAGGGCATCGATGAGAGTAAAATGAAGTAATTTTATAGGAATTGACAGGTTTGGAGTATTTATTACCTTTAATTTTAATATTGCTTATTTAATTGTAAGTTTACCTAATTTAATTTTTAACAATGGCTGTTTCTAATGACCACCTTACAAAATTAATTCCTGAAAACTTAACAAGCAGCTCTTGTGAGCCGGTCTGAATCAGTTCCAGCACTCGGCTGCTACAATCCCATGACGTCGTTGCTGTGGTCGGGGAGGTGAAGTGAGGTCACCCAGCTGGTGAATGGGAGATTTGGGTATTCTTGAGCAAGTCACTTCCTGTCCTCGAGCCTCAGTTTCCTCATCTGTAAAATGGGGACAATAAAACGTATCTCCTGGGGTGCTGTGGAGAGTTCATGAGTTAATGCTTGTAAAGTACCTGCCATACAGCAAATGGTCGACACGTGGGAACCACTAGTGTGTTATAGTTACTTTAGTAATAATAATGAACATATATCCTCTCCTCGAGGTATTCATGTTCTAGTAGGGGGAGTTGGTCAGTGACAAGACATATACACATTCATAGGATTCTGATCCAGGCAGAAAAGGAAGACTTCCTGGAAGAGGTTGCATTTGAACTAGGTCTGGCAGAATTGAGAGAATGGGGGTCCATGAGGAATAGGGGGAGGCGTTCCTGGCTGCTGGTCCATACAAGCAGAGGAGGGATGAGAGATGAGACTGAAGGCGACTAGAAGGATGTCGAATGCCAAGACAGAGTCTGGACTTTTCTCTGAGGGCCTGGGGAGCCGCAACAAGCTGCTCAGCAGGGCCTGGTGGCATCAGGTCGGCCTCTTGGAACATCGGTGTGACTGCGGTGGGGAGAAGGGCCAGGAGGGGGCAGGAGTGGAGGCAACATCAGCCCCGATGAAGAGACGTGGAGATGGAAGCCCACCCATCTGGGCGGGGCTGGGGTGGCGTCCAGAAACACAGGCTCCCTTGACCCCCTTCTCCCCTGCAGCTACAGTGAGGGGGCGAGCAGTAGCGTTCCCTTCCTCAACTGCTATCATCCCCACCCCTGCTCAGGCCCAGGTCCAGCTCCAGCCCCAGCAGCTAATCCTGGTGACACTGGGTCCCGAGGCCGGGGCGGGGCAGCCAGGCAGCTGGCCTCAATTAGCTGGGGAGCCGGGTCTGGACAGTGTCATTAGGAGAAAACCAGAGCCCCGCCATAAACTCTAATGAATGCATTAATGGAAGGCTTGTGCGCCTCAAAGGGGAAAAAAAAAAGTGGGTCTAAATAAAGTTATTAACACAGCCCACCTGTGTTCGGCTCTCCGCCTATATTGTTCAAATAGCCTATTAACTCCTGAAGCATCCAGTCTTGAAAATGAGCCCTGCCTCTCTGAAGCAGACGTTTAACTGCGTTCATATAATTCAATTAGGTTCCTCAGTCGTGGTCCAAAGGCATTCTCTGGGCTTTCATCTCAGTAATGGCCTGCAGGCTGGAGTGGGGAACAGGGGGTTAAAAAGAGGGGCTTGGAACCTGCTTTCTGGCCTGACTCACCGCATCACCTGGAGGGCCTCCAAATGAGTTTCCTGGGGCAGAAAGCATTCCCCATGTGCCCGGGCTCTCCGATGGCCTTCTGTGCCTGGAATTCCCACCTACATCCTTCTTGTGCATCCTCTGTCCAACATCCAGGCCCTGCAGCCCCCATTCTGCCCCACCCCCCTTGCCCAGCAGTCCAAGGACCCTGACTCCACCCAGCTGACCCTATTAATAAAGAGTTAAGAAAATTCATTAGGAAGTAGGTCTTTTATAGATTCTGTTAAAGCCTTCTTCCTACTTCTGTCACTGAAAAAGGATAAAAATCCTTTTATCACTCTACAACTTGTTAATGTTCCGCCCCGGGAGCACTTCATCTGTAATAAACATCTTCACAAAATATGCATCCCCAGGGAGGAGCCGCTAATTTCCTCAAGGCCTCACACATGTGAGGGGTTTTTATTGGCTGCAGGTGCTTCACGAGGTTGCGTGGGCTTCTAATAAATGTCCACTAAACCGCAGGTAGCCTGGGAGTGAGATGGGTCTGTGCACCTGTCCACAGAGGGCCTCCACACGCAGCTCCTCCACCTTCCCCTGGTCCGCCCTGGCAGCGGCAGCTCCCGAGACCGACCTGCCCCTCGGACGCCTGCAGGTAAGTTCTCAGGGCCCCTAGATTCCATCCGAGCCACTCACAGAGCCCTGGTGGGGGGGGCCCGGGGCCTCGCTGCTGCCGCTTGATATCAGGAGGATTCCTCCCTGGAACCCACACACCTTGGCAGGCATGGCAAACACACAAAGACGTTGAAGGCGTGTTCGCTGGTTGATTTCTGGGTTTCCTTTCCTTGTTTGCTGTGAGGGAGTCACCCACATTAGGATCTACTGTGGAAATGTGATTATCAATGAATTTGACTTCCCATTTTCTTAGTAACTGAGGCAGAGAGAAAAGAGAGCTTGCCTCTCTTAAGTGCGATTCATAGGAAATGTGTTTTGCATATCTTCAGGGCGGTTTTTGGGATGTTAAAAATAATTGCTAGAAAAATAGGGGGTAGCTCAGTCACTAGAAAAGAAAAAGCTTACTTAAGGAGTAGTTTTCATCTGCATTCCATGAATTAATTAGAAGTTTGCATTTAATAAATACCTCTCTAGTCTCCGGGGTTCTTTCCATGTCATGATCGCCAAATTAATCGCGAGCTATGTGCTGGGTTATGGACAGATATGATGCCTTGTGGCTGAGGGAGTGGGGATGCGGCCAGTGGCTGTTTCTTAACCTCGATGTGAGCTGGAGAGTCAGCCCTAGGCTCCTGGGGGTTCACGGAGGCCCAGGGGAGAGAGATGGGGGCCCGACATGGATCTGCAGGCTCTTCCAGGATGAGGTGCCTCTGAGGACCAGAGGTCGGGATGCTGAGCTCATCCCTAAATCAAAGGGTGTATGTTGCTTCTGGACACTTAATAACTGGCATTTCTGGGGCACTTCCATGGTGGCGGTAGGGACATGACCTGAGGTCTGTCCATATGACTTGGTGCACGCATGCCCCCACCCAGGGAAGCCACCCACGCTAGGGAAAGTGGCTGCCGGATTCAGCAGAGACAACACACTGGGGCCACAGAGGCTTCTGGAAAGAGGAGATAATCCAGATCTTTCTGAAAGCCCTGAGGAGGAACACTTAACTCAGCTGCGTTCACAGGCCCCTCCTTCCCAGCCAGGGGGCTGTGCAGAATCTCACAGTCTCCGGATCCAGGGCCGGGAGGGAGGTAGAGCAGGGCCTGGACAGCTGAGCCTTGGGATGTGCACATTCCTTGTCTGGGAAGATAACGATAACATCCCGTCACTGGGCGCAGCACCCGTGATAATACAGGTCCTGAGGTCTTGCTGTGGGTCAGGGCTGAGCACCCGGAGGAGAGGGGCTTACCTCTGGAATCTTAACTACCCCTTTGTGTGCCAGGAAACTCAGGTTTAAGAAGTGAGGTTACTGACCCAAAGTCACCCAGTGGAGAAAGAGAGTTTGGGAACAGAAGCAGAGGACCCTACCCGTATCACCTGCAGGCATCCTCCCATCAGACCTTCAGGGGAGGGCACAGGCTGCCCAGCTTGCAGACCACAAGCTGAGGCTCACCTAACAGTGGGGAAACCAACCTGGCAGGGCCCTGACCTCTGCCTCCGTCCCCCGGACACGGCTGACCCCCCCACTTCTCTGTGCTGGGAGGAGAGAGGGTCATTCACCCCCTGCCCCGACTCCCACTAGTCTGCCTGGCCCGGGCCAGCAGAAGCCATAGGAGGTCCAGGGAGCCTGGAGCAGCTTCAGAGGCGGCGATGGACATGATGAAAGGCCCGGAGCACGGGACCCAGCCAAAAGTTTAGAGGAAGCAGGGTCACTGCGCCTGGGGAGCGGAAGGCCCAGGGGGCCGGGGCCCCGGCTAATGGAAAGCACCAGATGCTGACCAGCTGTTCTCTGTCTCCCTGGAGGCCTGGCAGAACCAGAAAAGCTTCTACAGCAGGAGAGAATTAGGGGGGATAGCAGAAAGAACTGGCTGAGGGAGTGGTCGGGCTTTGAGGAGCTGTAAGAAACAGAATGGCAGCTCCGAACTAGGGCCTGGGGGCCAGAGAGAGAGAACTCAGAAAGTTAGCCCTGATACACTGACCCCCCCTCCTCTACAACATGATTTGAATGAATCCACCACCCTCTCCCACCCAGCTCTGCCTCGTGGGCCAGAAGCCCTACTCCTCCAGTAGCAGGGCCAGCGGTCTGGGGCCTCAAGCCTTGGACAGGAGCCTCTGAGGCTAAACAGTCAGGGTTCCGGGGAGACCCACGTCTCGGAGGCCTGGGCCCCCACAGGCTGGGGACAGCTGGTCCCAGGAGGCGAGACCTTTAGCGGCCAAAGCCCTCCAACATGAAGCCCCCAATCCCTTGGCTCATCAAAATAAACTGTAAAGTACTAAACTGTAAAGTAAGGGTGAGGAAGGCCTGCAAAGTCCCAGTTCTACCCACAGTGAACACTTTGGTGCTTTAAAAATCCAACTCAAATATCTAGGTGTCTGTGTTCAGCTGGTGCTCTAAGCACAGGCTCTGTCTGCTCACAGGGTGACCCAGCCTGGTACTTCCTCCCTTGCATCAGGGCCAGGGCCAGGGCCACTGACTTGGGGGCTTGGGAAGGGAGAAGCGGGAGAGACTCCGGAAAGCCACGCTCAGGGCTGGTGCAGAGCTGCAGACCTCACCCCAATTGCCAACTCATGATAGGAAAACCGGGATACAGAGAGAGAGAATGGAACAGGTCTGTGGAGTCACGGCCAGACGATGGTGGCCAAGCATTGTTCCAGCCCCAGCGGAGCACTGTTTTCTTGATGATTTGATTCTGTTTCTGGGTGGAAAACTAGGATGTCCCTGCTCAGCTTCCTTGACCCCTTGTGGAACCCAGGGCTAGGGTTGTTCGATCAAATATAGGGCACTCCATCCAACTGGAATTTCAGATAACAAGGAATAATGTTCTAGTATGAGTGTGTCCAATGCAATATTTGGGACAGGCTTACACTAAAAAAAAATTATTTCTCGTTTACCTGAAATTCCTATTGAATGGTGCCTCCTGTATTTTTATTTGCTAAATCTGACAACTCTACCCAGGGCCCCTTCCCCAGTTGGGACTGCTGTGCCCTCCCGGGAAGAACCTTCCAGGCGTTTCTCTGGCAGCAGGAACCCGGGCTGGATGCACTGCTCTCACAATTCGGAGATGCCAGGGGCCGTAATCGCTCCTTTACTGTTGCAAAGAACAGAAAATGCAGTTTCTTGCTATATTTTTCTTTCGGTCTATATTTTTGGAGGAGGCTTGGAGGGCTCCCTCACTATGGGAGTTATTTATCAGGGAAATGAAGCGTTTTTGAGTTTGTCGTTTGTGGAGGATACGGCAGTGCCAGGCAAGCTGCTTCTGTGATCTCCTGTTTCTCTGGAAGATTATGGAAAACAGCCGACGGTGTAAGGCAAACTTTTCCCTCTGATGCTTCTGGAAGCTCATCTCCTTGATTTAAAACTTGCTAGGACACAGGTGGATTTTTTTAAGACATAAAATGGAAGGAAGGAAAAAGACAAAATACCAGCAAATGTTCTCCGGCCAGCTCTTGGAATATGATTCTTGGGATCAATGGTATTTCATTTTTCAAATTGTTGAGGTCTTTTTCAAAAAATTATTTCCAAAAGGGCCATTGCCTTTGCATATAAAGAGACTTAGAAAGGTCTTTTTCTTTCCCACTCCCTCTCTTTCTTAAGCTAACAGAAAGATGTTAAAGACATTATCTGAACTAAGCAATCAGGAAAAAATATTTGCAGAGTCAAGAAAGATCAACAGAACACGGAAAAAAAAGGAAGCAGATAAAAAGCAAGTAAAACACACAGAAAAAAGTCTTTATGTTAGATTTTCGTTAAAAGTTTTTGACATCTGACTTTATACCTTGGCTTGCAAACCTGATCACATTTAGTTTCAAGATGCCATAACTCAAACATCAAATCCTGATGGCTTTTTCTCACTTTTTCCAAATATTTGATGCATTTTTCTTTTCTTTTTTTTTTTTTTTTTAACATCTTCCCGGACCAGGAGAAATATTCCAATATGGGAAAATAATGTATTCAGTGTATTTCTTTTCTAGAATGGTAGTCAGGGTCTGCTCTGAAGATGGCAAAATTTTGCAAAGACAATATCCTAGTCCTAATTCACACCAGAATGAGAGCAGGGGGGTTTACCTACACTCCCTTTGCCAAGTCTGAACCATGGGAGAGTTCTGCTTCACTGAGCAAAGAGCCTGGCTGAAACCCAAGGGACCCAAACCTCAGCCTGCACCCCCTTTCCAGCTCCCATCTATCCTCTTCCCTTTGGGATCATAGATCTCAGATCGGAATCTTGGCCCGGAGCCTGGAGCCGGAAAGTGCGGGCTTGATGTCAATTACGGCCCAATTCCAGAGGTGCCGTCGAAGAGTTAACTAGGATGTCCCAGCGCGCGAATGTGGGATAATTGGGAAACAAATTCTACAAACATCTTGAAAGGGGCAAAAGACCTTTGATCTTTCTATAGAGAGGCAGACATTACCAACGTTACTGCCTTTTGGGGCCTGCACACATCTCATACCAGGTTAGAGGATGCCATCTTTCTGAGAAATCAGCCGACACCTAATTCCATCATACCTTAATTATCCTAACTGGTTTCGTATGTCCAAAGGCATTTTCCCCAAAGATTAGAGGAGAGAGTAGGACTGACAAAATAATTAAATATGCAATTTGCCAAGCGTGGGCAATATGGCTTTGAAATCACCTTTTCAGGAAGTTTTACTGCTCGTTCATGGACATGTATATTGCAGCCTTCAGACTTTTATTTAAGCTCTTTTGATTGCCTTAATGGATTAATACCTGGGTGCTATCAGCGAGGGCCTGAGACCCAAGGCTGTTTCTAATTTCGCAAATATTGCGTCCGCTTCCTCTAGCGTTATGGCAAAAGCAAACCTCTAGAATTTGCCTTCTCGCTTAAAGCAACATGCTGATCCCCTCAAATAATTGCCTGACGTCAGAATCGGCATCTCCCAAGTGGCGTTGTGGGTTACAGGAAAGTCCCGCGGTGCCAGGGGCCTGGGCGGCCGGCGGCGGGCTTGGCAGGACTGGGGAGGCCCGTGTCGTGCTCGGGGCCTGGGTCTATTCGGGGTGGCATTCCAAAAACGAGTCCGTGTCTCCTGACGGCAGGATGCCTCTCGGGTACAGAGGAATGTGTTACTGTCCCTGCTTAGGACTCCTGCCAGTGCGTAAGGAACATTCCATGGGAAGGGGCGGGGGAGGTGCTCGTGGGGATCTGCAGAAGAATCTCCGCTCAGGCTCAGACTGCTGCGTGGAGGGAGGCATCCGGAAACCGGAGCTGGGGGTTTGCTCTGGGGGAATAGTTTGCATTCTGTCCCGGAGGCCGGGAGAGCTGGAGTCCAGGAGGAGGAATCCACGGAAGTGATCGCACCGTTCCCATCTTTTGGATGAGCTGGGTGTCTGGGGGCAGCGTCTCGGGGCCAGTTCCAAGGACATGAAAGCAGGGTCTCTGGGGGTGGGGGGAGTTCTTTTCTGGTATGGAACATGGGTGGGTACCCAGTGGGCAGAGGATGGATCGGTAACAGCATGCAGAATCGCTTGGTGCTGGGAGTAGTGAGAGGGTAGGTGGAAAGGAGGGAGAGAGAGAGAGAAACAATCAAAAAGACAGCACACACACGCACGTGTGCACACACACACACACACACACAGATTGCCTTTGAAGGCGGGGGTGGGGGGGCGGGGAGGAGACAAGGCCTAATTGTCCTAGGGATGTGCGCTGCAGCCGGGCTTTTTCATCGTCCCCAGAGCTCCCTAATGAGGCTGTGGCCTCTCCTGGTGGGAACACTGCTCCCTGGACTCAGCTTTGATAAAGCGGATGGACCGTCTGGGTCGAGTTACCAGGTTTTCCTCTTTTCCTTTTGAACCCTGCGGTGGTTTTGCTCTTTCATGACAGAGGGGGCCAAAGTCCCTGGCCTCTGTCCTCAGGGGACACAGGCCATCCCACCTCCTGGGAAGGGCAGGGAGGTGGCAGGCCCTGGAGTGGGGATGCTGGCCCAGGCCACGGGCTGGGGGAGAGGAGGGGGCTTTGCTGGGCTTGACATTCAGAACTGCTTGCCAGCCACACCGGGTCTACTGGCTGCCAGCAAAAAAAGTCACCTAAAATGCTTCTTAGCAGCCACGGGGGATGCTGGCATGGTGAGCGAACACGGGTTAATAACAGCAGCGGCAGCAGAGATGATGCTGTCTGCTTACCGAGAGCTCACTCTGCTGGGCACCGAGCCAAGTGTTTGACAAGGATGATACTGTGCCCCTTTTACAGAGGGGCAAATGGAGGCTCCGAGCTCAGTGGCCTACTGGTCAGAGGCAGGATGGGACTGGATCTGTCACCCCACGGCCCAGCTCTTAACCACTGGCCTTCCTGAAGGGGCGGGAGCCTCAGCTGCCTCTTGAGCCCCTTCAACACACCAGTTTTCTAGGTGCACAGACCCTCCCTCATTTCTTCTTACCCGTGACTGGGCTTTCAGTAAGACCACAGTCATAACGTTAGCAAGACCCCAGCTTTGAGGTCCTGCCTCCCCCAGGTGTCCAGAGGTTGCCCCGGGCAGTGGCTCTGGAAGGGGCGAGTCTTGAACCAGGCACCCTGAAGCAGGAGGAGAGAAGAGGACCCCCAGCCAGTGGGACTTGGCTTTGATCTCTGATTAGAAGAAAACGCCCTCTCAGGTGGTTCCTCCTTATCAGGGAGGAAAGCCCCCTTTCTGGACGGCAGATGGTGAGCGGCTGGAGAGAGACTGTCCCCTCCCAGGGCCTTCACACAAGACAGGTCCTGCTTTCAAAGGCTCACCTGCACTTCCGGGTCAGACTTGTCCCTGGCCTGGTGGCCTGCCGTCCCACCCCCACCTTCCGGCCCCCTTGCCCTGATCCCAGCCGCTGCCCTTGAGGCTTTCCCATCAGGGCTCCTCGGGCCCGCTGCCTGCGCGTCCTCAGCCGCTGCTGCCCGGAAGACGGGCGGCAGCTGTGCCCAATGGCCCTATCGCCGCGGCCAGTCACTCTTGATCTCTGTGGTCCGCTGGGCTGTGAGCAAGGACCTTAACTTTTGTCTAACTTGTGAAAAGAGAACCTCGTAAGCCTTGACTCATTCCATCAGGCACCCGCTATGTGCCAGGCCCTGGGCTGGCACTGGGGGCACAGTGGCCAGTGAGGTGGATGCGGTTTCTGTGTTCAAGGAGGCGGGGTGGTTTCTGATTCTGATCAGCAGTGGGTTCTGGGCCACACGCTCCACGGTGGATCGGGACGCCCCAGAGTGCAGGCACGCCCCGAGCGAGAGCTGGGGACAGAGCCTTACAAGGTGGGGTGGCAGCCCTCCCGTGGTCCCTGTGGGTCCCTAGGGATGGTGTGTGTCGGGGCAGCGGTGCTCCTGCTGCTTCGCGCTCCCACCTGGACCCGCAGCTTGTGGGCGGAGCCACGTGACGCCTCCATTAGGAGCTGGAGAGTTGAGAATTCCTGCTGGAGCCCCTGGCAGAGTGTTCTTTCCACGTCCCATCATTGACACGCCCTCTTGGACCTCTGGGTCACATTTGTGGTAAGAGGGTGCAGAGGGAAACAGCGATAAAGGGAGGGGCATGATGAGAGCAGAGGACTTTCCCCCAACATTTTAAAAAACTTACTGAAGTATATTTATTATACAATGTGTTAATTTCTGGTATATAGCAAAGTGATTCATATATAGAGTTATACATATATATACATTTTTTTGATATTCTTTTCCATTATGGTTTATCACAGTATATTGAATGTAGTTCCCTGTGCTATACAGTAGGACCTTGTTTTTTATCCATTCTATATATAAGTTTGCATCTGCTAATCCCAAACTCCCAATCCATCCCTCCCCATTGGTAACCACAGTCCATTCTCTATGTCTGAGTCTGTTTCTTAGCTAAGTTCATTTGTGTCATATTTTAGATTCCACATATAAGTGATATCATATGGTATTTGTCTTTCTCTTTCTGACATACTTAGTATTAGAATCTCTAGGTCCATCCATGTTGCTGCAAATGGTATTATTTCATTCTTTTTTATGGCTGAGTAGTATTCCATTGTGTATATATATACCACATCTTTATCCATTTGTCCATCAATGGACATTTAGGTTGTTTCCATGTCTTGGCTATTGTACATAGTGCTACAATGAACGCTGAGGTGCATGTATCTTTTTGAATTATAGTTTTGTCTAGATATACGCCCAAGAGTGGGATCGCTGGATCATATGGCAACCCTAATTTTAATTTTTTGAGGAACCCCGATGCTATTTTCAATAGTGACTGCACTAATTTACATTCCTGTCAACAGTGTAGGAGGATTCCCTTTTCTCTATACCCTCTCCAGCATTTGTTATCTGCAGATTTTCAAATGATGGCTATTCTGACGGGTGTGTGGTGGTACCTCATTGTCATTTTGATTTGCATTTTTCTAATCATTAGTGATGTTGAGCATCTTTTCATGTGCCTGTTGGCCATCTGTATGTCTTCTTTAGAGAAATATCTGTTTAGGTCTTCTGCCCATTTTTCAGTTGGGTTGTTTGGTTTTTTTGTTACAAATATATTCAAATACCTAGAACGTTTTATTACAAATACATAGAAAAATCGTGAGACCAGTCCAAGGAATGCCCACATACCCACCTCCTAGATTCAATACAAGCGAACTTTTTACTGTACTTGCTTTATCTATGTATACACATATCTGTATCTGTGTATTTTTTGTTATAAGTTTGAAAGTAAATTCCGTATGCCATCCCTAAATACTTCAGTGTGCATTTTCTAAGAATAAGGACGTTCTCCTTGGTAACTGTAACACCATTACCACATGAAGTAAATTAACAGTAATTTGAGAGGGAGGGATTTTGATAATTAGTTAAAAATCAAGTGCTGGTACCTCAGAAAAACAAAAGGCCTGGCAGAGTGTTATTTTAAAAGCTTCCTTTGGTTTCAATCTCTATCCAGGACAGCTGGAGGAGGAGGGGATGGCACTCTGGTGACAAAGCCCATGAGTTCCATGAGAGCAGAGCGTGGGCACGCAGTGGGTGCTTTCGAGGTGTTTGTTGATTGAATGCATCCCTGGCAACAGCGCATCCCTGAATCCCCCCTTGTGCTCCAGAGTACAGGGGGTCTGTCCTTCCGGCTCCTTCCTTGCCCAGAGGAGGGAGGCATGTGGGGAGAGTGGGGGCTTGCCTGGGGGACAGACTGGAGCTGTTTGAATCTCTGAGACCTGGGCTGACTGGGGTACCCCCAAATCTCCAGTTCCCTCGGGACCATCGAAACATCTGGGGTGAGGGTGCGATGTGGCGCCTCCCCATGCGCTGTGAGGCCCTTTCCCCTCCCTGAGGGGAAGCATCTTGTACCTGTGTGTGTGACGTTGGGAGAGTTTGGGTGGAATATGATGGAATAGTATTCGGCCTTAAAGAGGAAGGAAATCCCGACACAGGCTATAGCGTGGAGGAACCTGGAGGTTGTTAGCTCAGTGCAGTAAGCCAGTCGCCAAAGGACAATAACTGTATGATGTCACTTATGTGAGGTACTTAGAGCAGCCAGATTCACAGAGACGAAGGGTAGAGTGATGGTCGCAGGGGCTGGTGGGAGGGGGAGATGGGGCGCTGTGGTTTAATGGGGACAGAACTTCAGTTTTGCGAGATGCAAAGGGTTCTGGGGATGGATGCGGGTGACGGTTGTACAACCACGTGAGTGTACTTAATGCTATTGAGCGGCACACTTAAAATGGTTAGGGTTACGGTTAGAGAAATATTATGTATTTTACCACAATAAAATGGTGGGGTTTCGGTGTCTGTGATTGGCTGGTTTGTTAAGGTTCTGTTTCGGAACGATGGTGCCCCCCTCTCCTCCCATGCTAGCGGAGCCCACAGCGTGGTCAGTCAGGCAGAGTCCCCGAGAGCTGAAGATGCTTGGGAGCGTCAGACCCGAGACCCGTTTCTGGAAACGTTTCTGTTTGAAGTGAGTCTCGCCAGCCAGGAATGAAACAGAGGCATTTTGTCAAAGGAAAGAACTTGATGAAAAATTGTTTTATGAAACCCGAATTTTGGCATGTTTTCACATTTTAGTTTGTCAGAAGGCAGCGTAATAAATGTTAAGCGTGTTGTTTATTAGTATGTGTGGTTGGCTTCTTTTATGATGACAATTTTATTTTCAAGTTTGTCACCGAGTCCCTGCCGGACGGGGTGGGGAGTCTAGAAAAGAAGGGCGGGAGGCACGGTTTCCAGTTTATCCAAGTAGAGAGCAGTTTTTATTAAAACAACAGAAAAGGAAGAGGCAGCCCAGGCCCAAAGCCCCCTCCCACGCACGGGTCGGGGGGCCAGCGCGGCCTGCGGGCGCCTTGTCCTGGGGCCCGGCCTTGACCTTCCGATGTCTGGCTGGCTGCGGTGGGAGCCCTGCACTGCCCGGGCCGCCTTGTGGGCCTCTTGGCTGGGCCGTGCCCGCAGCCTTTGTTCCCCAGGCCGGCACTGGGTAGCCAGTTTGTGGTTGTAAATGGAGGCCATGCAGGGTGTGGACAGCCCCTGGCAAACCCTCCGTGAGAGCCGGCCGAGGGAGAGAGGGACGGAGCGTGTGTTTCCTTTCCTGTCACCTCCTCTCCACCCACAGTGGATGGAGGGGTAGAGGTTCCAACCCCTCGTGAGCTGAGGGCAGTGGGACCCAGGAGGAGGACACTGGGAGCTGTCACACAGCTGGCCCTGCCACTGAGACTGGGGGCGGGGGTGCTTCCCTCCAAAAGCCTCTGTTTCCTCAACTGTAAAGTGGGGTCTCCACGCTTACCCTGGGGCTGCTGTGAGCTCCTGTTTCCTGGGTGCTCACCCTGGGGCTGCTGTGAGCTCCTGTTTCCTGGGTGCTCTCCCTGGGGCTGCTGTGAGCTCCTGTTTCCTGGGTGCTCTCCCTGGGCTGCTGTGAGCTCCTGTTTCCTGGGTGCTCTCCCTGGGCTGCTGTGAGCTCCTGTTTCCTGGGTGCTCTCCCTGGGGCTGCTGTGAGCTCTTGTTTCCGGGGTGCTCTCCCTGGGCTGGGTGCTTTGCAGGCCATATTCCACCCAACCCCAGGGCGGCCCTGTGTCCAGTCTGATCCCCCCTTTCAGATGAGGAATTGGGGATCAGAGAGAGGGAGCCCTGTTACCCAAGCCACCCAGCAGTGAGAGTGTGGCTGGCTAGGGTCCTGAGTCTGCTTGGAGCCCAGGCCGGAAGTAGGGGGACAGCCCTGCCCCGCCGGCTCCGGGTGGGCATCCTCGAGGTGACTCGGCAGCTGCCCTCAGGCTGGGGAGGAAGTACAGCTTCCGAGGACACAGGGAGCCCTGCTCTGAGAAGAACCGGGGGTCCTGGCCAAACGTGGCGACTTTCAGCCCCGAGGGTCTCTCCCTCCTGGAGTTAGGGGCCTGGGGCCCCTGCATCTATGCTCTTGGCCCAGGTCTGGTCAGCTGGTGAAGGGGCTCCTGAGCCCCACCTGGTGGACGTACCAAGTGATGAATCCCCACCTCTATTCGGGCGGTGGGCTCCTCTTTGGGGCTTTCTGGGCTGGGGGCAGGAAGAGAGGCACGGGGCCTGCCGGCATCCAGAGGGTTTGCTGCGTAGCTCCTGACGGGGCACAGAGAGGCTGTGGCCCTCTCTGGTGTCACAGAGGGTTCTGGCAGAGGGCCACCTGCCAGTCCCTTCCTGAGGCCACTGGTGCGGGCACTGAGGCTGCTGCTGGGGTTGGGTGGGACTAGGGGAAGGGTCTCCCACCTTGGGCTGCTGCCTCCTCTGCTTCCTTTGGCATGTGGGGTGGGGACTTGAAGGAAGGTAATGGGTCCCCAACACCCCTTGTTCGTCACATTGTGTTTTAGCTCCAGGTCTGGCCAGTGGCTTTGAAATAGATGTTGGTCAAGATCAAGCCAAGGGGAGCTCGTTTGGGATCCTTTCCCTAGATTTGGACCCTCCAGGGCCCACGGTCATCACCCCTGCTGTAGGAAAGGCTTTTAAGAAAGTCGAGGTGGGGGACTGGAGAGCACTGGCCGGGCCTCTGGCTGTTGGCAGCTCCTGCCCCATCTGACCTGAAGCTTCTCTGGCAGGGCCTCCAGCGTGGCAGTCGGATCCTCCATAAAAGAGTAAGGATCACATTCTTCACGTTTTAAGTTGTACAAAAGCTGTATGCATAATTAATGTGCAATAAACGTGAGCAGCTGGAAATTAACTAAATAAAAAAAAAGGAATATACTTAATTGTAAAACTTTAATTTTGCTTTTATTCTTTTCCTTTCTCTCTCTGTCCCCATTCCCCCGCCCTTTTACAACTTGTTATATTCTCAGAGCCCTTCAGATCTTGCCGGAGATCATATTCTGAAAGACTCACCTCCTGACCTCTTGCTGGGGAGCCGAGGACAAGATTAGTTTTAAGCCTCGGCCCAGTCAGCTACTTTCAGCAGAGGGTCCGAGAGTGTCCACGAGCGGGGTGTTATTGTGTCGCAGAAAGGAATGTTGTAATCATCCCCCCAAGACCTTCCTTGGGGGACCGCTATACCCTGGTTTCAAGGGCTTTGGTCGATGCAGCTTTGAGAGTCGCTGTTTGAAACTCAGAGAGCCCATCATGGTATTTAAAATTCAAAAACGTGAATTCAGTGGTTAAGAAGCCAAAGGACTAAATACATTTACATAAATTCAAACAAAGTATTTTAAGCAATACCATCCAAGGCCCCCTTTCTTCTTCTCCTTCTCATTTTTTAAAGGACAAGACCTTTTCTAGGTGATAAAATTGGGTGGCAAAACTTCCCAGTGGAAAAATGTATTGACCCATTCTTATTGTCACATCTTTTCATAAAACCTGGGAATTCAGCTAAAAACAACAATCCATCCACTTGAAAGAAAAAGAAATATTTTTAAAGAATAAAACACTCTATTAACAGATACTTTAAAACATGATTTATTGCACACAATAACAACAACAATAACTTAAAATATCAAATCCTTGGAATAAATCACTGCCGATCCCATCTCTCTTAAACGCCAGCTGTCTTCCTGTTTCTGCTGTCTTTCTCAGCCCTGGTCTGTATCAGCAGATAATTTTAAAAGAGGCAGAAGAATCAGACGAAACTCAGAGGCATCTAGCTTATTTGGGCAAGAATTGTGTTTTTAGAACATCCTTGTTTGTCCTGGACAGTTCACAGCTGGCCCTTCTCAAGTCTTTTCAAATAGCAACCAACTCAGAGTGTCTCTTTGACTTGCTCTGTTACCAGATGAATTTATAATAAGAAAAAGACTGTCAATAGTCAATCACGCTCGTTGCCACCTCTGCCAGGTACCTGGTCCTTTTTAAGGCAAACCGCCGTCATCCTAGAGATGCCCAGGCATTGGGGACCACAGGTGAGCTGTAAATAAGCAGGTCCGTGGCTGTAGATCACCTCTGGCCGGCCAGCCATGCAGCCTCCACGGCAGCCCAGCTGGCAAATGCAGCCGCCTTTGTGAACAGGTGGTCCGCAAGGGCGGCGGCTGGTTTCTGCAGCAGCCTTGAAGGACCAGCCTGGTTCCAGCCCAAGACAACCCACCCAGCGCTCCGCCAGGCCCCAGCCGCAGGCCTTCACATTAAACAGGTTCTGACACTAAAAATCAAGGTCTGTCGGCTGTTGTCATAGGAATATGCAGTATCTTCTGGAGGTCTCCTTATTGAAAAACCACATCTTGCTGCTGCCTGGGCTAGGTTTCTATTCCATTTGTATTGATCATGGGGAAATGTCTCATTCCCTGGCTGACAAATACAGCCAGCAGGAAGGGAGTTTGTGTTTGGTGGAAAACATTTGTTTCCACAGTGATCTGGGGGGCCCCAGAGCTGCGGTTATGTTCATGAGATGGGGGGGGGGCATCTCTAGTTAGGCTGTGGGATTACAAACGTGGGGATGACATGGGCTTCGGAAATTAGCCAGTGTGGCCACTTTGCAGATAGTGGCACTTCTAGGAGTGTGTCCTATAGATGGTACCTGTCAGTGTGTGAAAGGTCATCCAGCACAGCGCTGTTTATAGGTACCAAGGGTACCTATAAACAGTGCTGAATACTGACACTCTCATGTGGTTCAGTCTACTAGATCTACTGAATAGAATGGCATGCAGTCTTTTTTATAAAATTTATTTTTTTACTAAAGTATAGTTGATTTACAATGTTGTGTTTCAGGTGTACAGGAAAGTGATTCTGTTATACATACATGTGCATACGTATGTGTGTGTGTATATATATACACATATATTCTTTTTCAGATTCTTTTCCATTATAGGCTATTACAAGGTATTTTATAACTTTTTTAAAATTTTTATTTATTTATTTTTATTTTGGCTGTGTTGGGTCTTCGTTTCTGTGCGTGGGTTTTCTCTAGTTGCAGCAAGCGGGGGCCACTCTTCATCGCGGTGCGCGGGCCTCTCACTGTTGCGGCCTCTCTTGTTGCGGAGCACAAGCTCCAGACGCGCAGGCTCAGTAGTTGTGGCTCACGGGCTTAGTTGCTCTGCGGCATGTGGGATCCTCCCAGACCAGGGCTCGAACCCGTGTCCCCTGCATTGGCAGGCAGACTCTCAACCACCGTGCCACCAGGGAAGCCCTATTACAAGATATTGAATATAGTTTCCTGTGCTATGGCATTGCCGTCTTAAAAGGCATGAGATGGAGAACTCTCCAAGGTGTATTAGGAAATGAAAAAAGCAAGCTGCAGAATTATGTACCTGCTATGCTCTGTATGTGGTTTTTAATTTTTATTTATTAAAAAAATTTTTTTTTTTTGGCCGTGCGGCATGTGGGATCTTAGTTCCCTGACCAGGGATCGAACCCACACCCCCTGCAGTGGAAGCGTGGATTCTTAACCACTGGACCGCAGGGGAAGTCCCCATATGTGTTTTTTAAGAAGGAAATATACACGTATTTGTTGGAATAAGCCTCAACTCTGGAAGGAGACATTAGAAACTGTCCAAAGAGACTGCTTTGGGGAAGGGACTGAGGAAGGGTGAGAGCAAGGCTGACTTTCCCCTTTACAGCCTCTCTACCTTCTGAATTTTATACTGTGTGTATGTAGGGCAGATATAAAGTAATTAAAATTTAAAACAAAGATCAAGATGTCAGGAAAGCCGTCATTATATTAGGGGTTAGGAGCTCAGACTCTGTGGTCTGAGAATTCTGGGCTTCAAGCCACTTCGTCTCATGGAGCCTCAGTTTCCTCATCTGTCAAGTGGGGATAGTAATGGTGTTTACTTCACAGAGTGGAAGTGAAGATTTCCTTGAGACATGAATGGGAAAGGCTCAGCCCAGCGGCACAGAGAATTCAGTAAATGTTACATGTTATTATAGACGACATATAAATCATAACACACACTCATAAATCCTTACAGTAACTTGCTTGGCATTTTTGTTTTCTTGAAAGAGAATTTTAAAATATCTGCGTGTGTTTAGAGCCAGGAGCTGAGACTCCTGAGTGTTACGTGGAACTCTGTTTAGGGGACCGTTTCGCTGATGCAGTGACGGCCCACGCTGAATCTGCAGGGTGGGTCTGGTGCTTTTTTTCTGAACCCGTAAATGGTCTTCCGCATCTCTGTGTACACAGGCAGGTGAACTAATAGAATTAGGCTTATTGGTTTAATTCCTCTGGGCCCCCTTGGCGAGGGGAGAGCAGCTGGATGAATATTTTAATTAAGCTCTGACACCCAGAAGTCCAAGTCCCCGAGCGGTCCCAGTGGGCAAGGTCTCAGCAGTTTGGGGTTTAATCAAGTTCGGTTTCAGAGTTCAAATTTCTTCCTGGACAGAAATGTGTCATTAGGTGTCCAAGATTTCGACTGGAAAAAAAAAAATACAACTTGACTGTATTTTCTCTAGAGAATGACACTGTGATTCGATTAGCTCCTTTTCCTTGACATTTTGCCCACTTTATTAACTTCTGCTTTGCTTCTAAGCAGGCAACTACTGTTTTACTTCCCTGAAGAAGCTCATAATATTATAATTCAAGTGTCAGGACAGATTAGGTTAAACGAACTGTGTAATTCCCCAAGGAAAACAAACTTCAAAACGGACGCGGTTCGAGTTGTAACATGTCATGGCTTGCAGTAGCGTTGAACGGGGTGATTCCATCACCTGATGTGCTAAAGTTGGCTCAAATGTTCCCCACTCTGCAAGGTGAGAAATTACTTAGCTAACAAAACATTTCGTTTTCCTCTCTTTGCATTCTTTCTTTATGAGATCCTGAATGTGACATTTTCACCAAAAAATCTCTGTGCTTATTTGTGAAAAAATGTATATTAAAACCAAAACCCATCAAATGGAAAGAAATCACAGATGGTTTTATTCACAAGCAGTAGAATTAATGGCCTCTCTTCTCTTTATAAATATTAGAAGCAGATGAGTTCATTACGATTTCACCCTAATAAAGAAAACCTGCTTGATTTTGACAAGACATTGACTTATCTAAAACATCTCCTAAATAACAAAGCTACTTCCCGCCCGTAAAACACCAGCTCGCAAACACCAGCTTTACCTGGACTGCTTCTAAATTAATGAAAAACACTCGAATCCGAAGAGCGCAGAAGAAGGGGCGGAGGGGGTGGAGATGGAATTCAAGGGATTTTTGAAAATGTGACTGATTTTGCAAAGAGCGAGTTTTGAAATGTTTACTCTGTGGTGGTTTGAAATTTTTACATCTTTCAACAAAGCGCGCGCGGAGAAGTGAAACCATCTGAAAGGGCTTTTGAAAAGAGCGACTCAGCACAAGTTGGCGGAGGCTGTGGTTCCTTTATCTCGGGCGATCTGTGCCCATCGTGCAGGAGGGAGCCCCAGCCCTTTCCCCCCTCCGCTCCGCGCCTCCGAGCTCCCAGCTCCGCGGCGGCCTCGGCCCGGCTTCAAAGCGCTGCTGGCGGAGCGTCCCGGGAGGGAATCGGAATCGGACACCTCGCTCCGGGGACGCCGGGCCGGCCGGCGCGGTCCTCTCCCCCAGCTCGGCTGCCTGATGTGGTCATCTTGTTAGTCATGGCAAGCCCGGGGTCTCTCTGTTTGTGCCGCTTTCAGCACTTATTAAGCGAGAAGTGGGAGGCTTTACACGAAACTGCAAAAGATGTTTTTTCTCCCCAGGGCCACGGCAGTCGGGGCCACGGCTTATCCATCATCGCAAAGATCTCTCCGAGGCACGGAACGAGTCAGCTCTGCCCAGAGGGGGAGAAAAATGAGCGGCACATGGGGCCCTCTGTCCCAGGACCTTCTTGGCTCGGCTCCCGGGGAAGAGGGTGGGCTCCTTGGTCTGGAAACTGCCGGGGGAAGGCCTTTGGAGAGGCAAAGGCACACAGCTTCAGGAAAGTGGCACATCTCTGTGGCTCTGGTGCCCAATTCTACAGTTTGGGGCTTTCCACTCGGATGCCCCCACTCTCCCCAGCCCCGAGACCAACAGGGGGCTCCCACCACGGAGATCCAGACACCTGTACACAAGTGGCAGTGCTGGGGGAGGGGTGCTGTTGAAGGTGGAAATAGTTTCTAAGCAGCTCCTGGAAAGTGAACAAATTCTGGTACCTGCACACCGTCTCAGGAACCTGCGTCTTTCTTGTCGCTCTGTGCTCCCTTCCTCCAAGGGAGGGGCTGTGAACTCCCCGACAGGCCCAGGTGGCATTCTGAGTTCTGAGATCATCAGAGTCCCTCCTTTGAGCCTCAGTTCCATGAGTATCAAACTGCTGGGGAGATTTTGGGGGAAGCAACAAGTTTGAGCCAAGAACCCATGATTGAAATTCTCCGCCAATAAAGCCCTCCCAGCTGAGCCCCAAGGGTCTGTAGTTGGTTCAGCAAGCAGGGGCGGCAGGAGGCAGTGGGGGATTTGCAAACTTCAAACAGGACCTGGGGTGGGGTGGGGAGACTGTGCTGAGGAAGGAGGCCACCGACAGAGGGCTCAGGGTTAATTAAAGAGACTGCACCGTGGCACCTATCAACTCAACCTTCTCCGTATTTTCTCGGCATTAAAGCACCAGCGACTCAAGTTCTACGCAGGGTTGCCTCCCTCACCTAGGGTGAGCCTGGAAGGGCGGGAGAGTCGAGCCACACTTAGGATGGACGTTTGCAGCCCCCTGGAGGACCCCAGCCAAGGCTACCTTGCCTTCCCACCGAACGCTACTTTGGACATCGAGGGTCTACTGTCTTCTAGGCACTGGGCTGGCCATATCACCTGGGAGATAGGGCCCATCAGCTCTCCCATTTTACAGATGAGGAAAGTAAGGCTCAGAGAGGCAAAGGCTAAAGGGCTCACCAGCTCAAGGGTATTTGGCTGCTTTGTGGGGGAGACGGGGTTGGAGCCTGGAGCCTCAGGCTTATGCCACTGGCTTGGGCTGGGGCCAGAGACCAGCAAAGGACAGGTTATCACTGCTTACAGCCCGCCCTCACCTCGGCCCTGCCCCCTCGCACTGTCCTTGACATTCAATCAGGTGCCTGTGATGTCTGGCCCAGCAGTTGGGGCTGGGCCTCCCCAGCTTCCCCACGACAAATGGTTCTCATTTGAAAGGGAGGTTATAAAAACACATGCCCAAAGACACTGTCAGGGAACCGAGGATTAATCTCATTTCAGTCAAAGACCATTCCAAATATTTTGGGGGTGGGGGAATGGGGGTGGGTAACAGCCCTTGACTGGGAAGGAAGTCAGGGTTCGAGGGTGCCCCTCAGGTCGGGGCCGGTTTGGAGGCACGGATGTGGACTGGTGAGGTCAGGGGTCATTGCATACCTGGTGAGGCTAAGTCTGACCGGAGGCATTGCTTTGCTGCACAAAGTCCACGAGGCCGGCTTTACCGGGGGGCCGGGGCCGGGGCTCCATCGTGAACACTCACACTGGGTTTGCTATCTTGGTTATGTTTCAGGGTGGTTTAAGTTGCCAAAAGGAAGGGAAGGATTAGACGCCCAGGACATTTGCATTTTCTGGATGGTGTCAAAGCTGCATGTTTTTGCCTGGTGACTCAACCAGAGGGGGCCCTGAAGACCAGTCAGGAGGAGGGGGGCACTGCCTCCCAGCCCCCTGCCCAGACGCTTGTGGGCTGCACAGCGAACCCCCCACCAATCCGAGCCAGGGAAGTGAGGGAGCATCAGCTTGGCTCTAAGCCAGCAGCTCCCAAACTGGGTGGCTTGATCCCTAAAAGACGACCTGTGGTTCTGGGGCACAGGCGTGAGCTGTGGACTCGGGGCCTCTGCAGAGCTTTCCGAACCCCAATGGCTCCACTGACTGAGGGGTCAGGGGGTGCCAGGTGGCTGCTGCTGCAATCTCGTCTGTTCAATGACCCTGGGAGGTAAGGACATTTATTATCCCCATTTTGTGGCTGGGGAAACTGAGGCTCAGAAAGATGCAAGTGGCTTGCCTAAGGCCTGGAAGCTGGACCACAGTGATACATCTCCTTTAACTTTCTCAGCAACTTTTCAAAGTAGGGACTGTTGACTTCCCCAATTTATGGATGTGGAAGTTGAGGCTGGGAGTCGAGGCGCCGTGATGTGGCTCGTTCAAGCCACTGGGGAGGGAGGGCGGAGCTGGGGACTTTGGGTCCCTCCAGCTGATCCGGATCCGGAGCTCTGGCCCCGGCCGGTACCCCCTCGGGGCGGTCCAGAGCCCACATGGGCCGCTCCCCGCAAGCCGGCGGGCGCAGCAGGGGTGGGACCTCCAAGCGGCGCGGAGGGGGCTCGCGCTGCGGGCTGGCCTCCTTCCAAACAAATGTCCGCAGGGTGGAGTCGATGGATTCATTTTCCAACTGTCAGAGGTATTCGCCGAGCTCCCGCACGCGGAGGAGTCCCCGCAGAGCCCAGCGAGGGCCGGCGCCGGGCCGGGCTGGGCGCAGCAGAGCGCCCCCGCGTGGCCGGATTCGGGCGCGCGAACTCGCGGCCCGGGCTGTGGGCTGAGAGGGGCCTCGCGCTTTACAGGGACCCAGGAACCTTGAAAGGGAGCTGCTAGGATGGTCCCCATTTTACAGAGGGGAAAACAAGCAGGAGAAAAGTGCAAGAGACCTCCCAGGTTCCTCCAACCGGGAAATGGGATTCAAAGTGGGGGGCTGCCTCTCTCCAAAGTGCCTCCTCCCTGGAAGCAGCAAGAGGCTGTCCCGGCCCCTGTAGAGGCCTGCCCTAGGGAGCCCCTCCAGTCAGTGTGTGTGTGGGGGTGCCGGGGGCCCACAGCGGTTTACTACCCCAGCAGGAAGCGCTGATGGGTGCGGTAGCGCTGGAAGCAAATTCCAAACACGAAGCTCTTGGATTTTCTGGCAAAATCCAGCCAGGGAACACTGATGTGCTAGTGTGCACCAGGCCAGGGCCTCCCACACTGGGTGGACAGGTCTGAGGGGGGGTGGGCGTGGGGGCTCCTTAGACCCTCTGTCCCCCTTCCTGCCCACGGTGAAGGGGTCTTCTGGGGCCTCCCTGTGGCCCAGTGCTCTCTGCTGGGTGCCGGCCAGCACTGTGCCACACCCTGCGCCAAGCATGCTGCGGGTCTGATCTCAATTCCTCCTCTGGAAAGCTCTGGGTGGCTGCTGGCTGTTATCCCAGAGCCCCAGGGTTGCATTCAGGGGAGTTGGCAGAGCTGGGCCTGTCGGGCCTCATGAGTCATCCCGATACCAGACAGGACGCCTCTTCTCTGGTGCACGGAATCCCGGCTGCCTTCAGGCACAGCTCGGGAGCTGGGCATGCTCGGGTTGGACGTCCTGAGCTCCCTGTGGTTGACTGACCCATGCTTCTGAGCACTCTCTGCAGCCTGGTTTCTACATGCGCTGAAGTGGAGAGTCCCCGCCTGCAGGAGTGTGGTGGTAACACACGCAAAGCAGCACCTCTGTTGCCCTACGGAAATGGGTGCCGGGGCTGTGTGACCAAATGCAACCCGCCCCCCATCATTTGTTTGCCCCTCACTTGGAACATCCTTCATCCCAGTCCATCCACCTTAGAGGTCAGTGCTCACCTTGTCTCCTCTAGGAACCCTTTCTCTCCCATCTTCCAGGGCTCCTCTCCAAGGGACGGTACTGGTGGGATATGAAAGCCATTTTTAAAGGGTTCGAGAGGATGGGCAAAGATTCTTAAACAAGGCCCAGAAAGGAAAAGATTGATAATTGGACTCTATTAATAACTAAATATTTTAAATTTTTTCATCGAGGTAATTGACATATAACATTAGTTTCAGGTGTATAATATAACAATTCAATATTTGTATATACTGCAAAATGGCTACAACAAGTCTAGTTAACATCAGTCATCATAAAGAGTTAAAATTTTTTCTTTCTCATAATGAGAACTTTTACGATCTACTCTCTTAGCAACTTTCAGGTATGCAATACAGTATTAATAACTGTAGTCACCATGTTGTACATGACATCCCCAGGACTTGATAACTGGAAGTTTGTATCTTTTGACCCCCTTCACCCGTTTTGCCCACCCCCACCCCTGCCTCTGGCAACTACCAGTCTGTCCTCTATACTATGAGCTAGGTTTGTGGTGGTGTTTTTTAATTTATAAATAATACATTGCAAAGTGCTCACGAATCAGAAATCGTATCTGAAAGGTTAGCTTTGTGTCCCCATTTTAAATCCACCATTTATCAGCTTATGTCCTCAGGCAATCATTTAACCTGTTGAGGATTCGGTTTCTTCATCTGTAAAATGATGGTGCTAATGGCTGCCCTATCTATCTTTTTTAAAAAAACGGAGGTATAGTTGATTTACAATATTATATTATTTTTAGGTGTATGACATAGTGATTCAATGTGTTTATAGATTTTACTCAATTTAAAATTATTACAAAATAATGGCTGTATTTCCCTGTACTATATATCCCTGTTGCTTATTTTATAAAGTAGTTTGTGTCTCTTAATCCTATAACCCTATCTCGCCCCTCCCCACTTCCTTCTCCCCATGGGGAATCACTGGTTTGTTCTCTATATCTGTGAATCTGTTTCTGTTATATACATTTCTTTGCTTTATTTTTTAGATTCCACATATAAGTGATAACAGAGTATTTGTCTTTCTGGTCTGACTTATTTCACTAAGCATGATACTCTTTAGGTCCATCCACATTGTAGCAAATGGCGGAATTTCATTATTTTTTATGGCCAAGTGATATTCCATTATATATGTGTATATATACACATATATGTATGTATACACACACATATATGTATATACACACACACACACACACACACATCTTCTTTATCCATCCGTTGATGGGCACTTAGGTTGCTTCCATATCTTGGCTATTGTAAATAATGCTGCTGTGAACATTGGGATGCAAGTATCTTTTTGAATTATTTTTCTCATTTTCTTCAGATTTTTACCCAGCAGTGGAATAGCTGGATCATATGGTAGTTCCATTTTTAGTTTTCTGAGGAAACTTCATACTGTTTTCCATAGTGGCTGCACCAATTTGCAATCCCACCAACAGTGGGATTTCTCCACATCCTTGCTGACATTTGTTATTTGTAGACTTTTTGATGATAGTCATTTTGACAGGTGTGAGGTGACATCTTATTGTGGTTTTGATTTGCATTCCTGTGATGATTAGTGATGACGAGCATCTTTTCATGTGTCTGTCGGCCACATGTATGTCTTCTTTGGAAAAAATGTCTTTTCAGGTCTTCTGCCCATGTTTTGATTGTTTATTTTTTTGATATTAAGTTGTATGAGCTGTTCATATATGTTGTAGATTAATCCTTTATCAGTCATATCATTTGCAAATATTTTCTCCTGTTCTGTAGGTTGCCTTTTCATTTTGTTGATGGTTTTCTTTGCTGTGCAAAAGCTTTTAAGTTTAATTATGTCCCATCTGTTTATTTTTTCTTTTCTTTTTTTTTTTTGCCTTAAGAGACAGATCCAAAAAAATATTGCTATGGTTTATGTCAGAGAGTGTTCTGCCTATGTTCTCCTCTAGGAGTTTAATGGTTTCAGGGCTTACATTTAGGTCTTTTTTGAGTTTAGTTTTGTATATGGTATGAGGAAATATTCTAATTTCATTCTTTTTACATGTAGCTGCCCAGTTTTCTCAGCACCACTTATTGAAGAGACTGTCTTTTTTTCATTGCATATTCTTGTCTCCTTTGTTGTAGACTAATTGACTGTAAGTGTGTGGGTTTATTTCTGGGCTCTCTATTCTGTTCCATGGATCTATGTGTCTGTTTTTGTGCCAGTATCATGCTGTTCTGATTACTATAAATTTTTAGGATAGTCTGAAGTCAGGGAGTGTGATACCTCTAGCTATGTTCTTTTTTCTCAAGATTGCCTTGGCAATTTGAGGTCTTTTGTGGTTCCATATAAATTTTAGGATTATTTTTTCTAGTTCGGTGAAAAATGCCATGGGTGTTTTGATAGAGATTGCATTAAATTTATAGATTGCTTTGGGTAGTATGGGCATTTTAACCATATTAATTCTTCCAATCCAAGAACGTGGGATATCTTTCCATTTCTTTGCATTATTTTCAAATTCCTTCATCAATATTTTAGTTTTCAGAGTATAGGTCTTTCACCTACTTGGTTAAGTTTATTCCTAGGTATTTTATTCTTTTTGATACGATTGTAAATGAGATTGTTTCTTTAATTTCTCTTTCTGATAGTTCATTAATAGTGTATAGAAAAGCAACAGATTTCTGTGTTTTTTATCCTGCAACTTTGCTGAATTCATTTATTCGAATAGTTTTTTTTTGGTGGAAACTTTAGGGTTTTCTATATATAGTATCATGTCATCTGTAAATAGTGACATTTTTACTTCTTCCTTTTCAATTTGGATGCCTTTTATTTCTTTTTCTTGTCTGATTGCTGTGGCTAGGATTTCCAATTCTATGTTAAATAGAAGTGGCAAGAGTGGGCATACTTTTCTTGTTCCTGATTTCAGATTTTCATTGTTGAGGATGATGTTACCTGTGGGTTTGTCATAAATGGCCTTTATTATGTTGAGCTATGTTCCCTCTATACTGACTTTGATGAGAGTTTTATAATGAATGGATGTTGAATTTGTCAAATGCTTTCTCTGCATCTATTGAGGATCATGTGATTTTTATCATTCCTTTTGTTAATATGGTGTATCACATTGATTTGCAAATATTAAACCATCCTTGCATCCCTTGAATAAACCCCACTTGATCATGGTGTATGGTTTATATATTGTTGAATTAAATTTGCTATTTTTTTGAGGATTTTTGCATCTATAGTCATCAGAGATATTGGCCTGTAAATTTTTTTTTTTGGTAGTGTTTTTGTCTGTCTTTGGTATCAGGGTAATTGTGGCCTTATAGAATGAATTTGGGAGTGTTCCATCCTCTTCAATTTTTGGGAATAGTTTGAGAAGGATAGGTATTAGCTTTTCATTATGTGTTTGGTAGAATTTCCCTGAGAAGCCATCTGGTCTTGGACTTTTGTTTGCTGGGAGTTTTTTGTTTTTAAATTTATTTATTTAATTTTTTTTTTTTTTTTTTTTTTTTGCCTGCATTGTGTATTCACTTGCACATGGGTTTTCTCTAGTTGCTGAGAGCAGGGGGGGCTACTCTTTGTTGTGATGCATGGGCTTCTCATTGCGGTGGCTTCTCTTGTTGCAGAGCAGAGGCTCTAGGCATGCAGGCTTCAGTAGTTGTGGCACATGGGCTTCAGTAGTTGGGGCTCGCGGTCTCTAGAGCACAGGCTCAGTAGTTGTGGTGCACAGGCTTAGTTACTCTGCGGCATTTGGGATCTTCCTGGACCAGGGATCGAACCCATGTCCCCTGCATTGGCAGGTGGATTCTTAACCACTGTGCCACCAGGGAAGCCCTGCTGGGAGTTTTGTTTGTTTGTTTGTTTTTTACAAATTCAGTTTCACTACTAGTGACTGGACTGTTCAGATTGTTTATTTCTTCCTGATACAGTCTTGGAAAGTTGTGTCTTTCTAGAAATTTGTCCATTTCTTCTAGGTTGTCCAATTTGTTGACATATAATTTTCATAGTATTCTCATTATATTTTGTATCTCTGTGGTATTGGTTGTTATTTCTCCTCTTTCACTTCTTATTTTGTTTATTTGGGTCCTCTCTCCTTCTTGATGAACCTGGCTAAAGGTTTATCAATTTTGTTTATCTTTTCAAAGAACTAGCTCTTGGTTTCATTGATCTTTTCCTTCTGTCTTTTTTGGGTCTCTATTATTTATTTTTCTCTCTCATCTTTATAATTTCCTTCCTTCTGCTGACTTTGGGCTTTGTTTGTTCTTTTCCTAATTCCTTTAGATGGAAGATTAGATTGTTTATTTGAGATCTTTCTTATTTCTTGAGTTAGGCCTGTATGACTATAAACTTCCCTCTTAGAACTGCTTTTGTTGCATCCCATAGATTTTGGAAAGTTGTGTTTCCATTTTCATTTGTCTTGAGGTATTTTTTGAGTTCCTCTTTGATTTCTTCATTGACCCATTGTTTTTTTTTAATAGCATGTTGTTTAGTCTCCACATGTTTGTGCTTTTCCCATTTTTCTTCCTGTAATTGATTTCAAGTTTCATGTCATTGTGGTCAGAAAAAAAATGCTTGATATAATTTCTGTCTTCAAATTTGTTGAGACTTGTTTTGTGGCCTTGCATGGGATTTATCTTGGAGAATGTTCCATGTGCAATTGAAAAGAATGTGTATGCTGCTGTTTTGGGGTGGAATGTCCTGTAGATAGCTATTAAATCCAACTGGTCTATGTGTCATTTAAGACCACTGTTGCCTTATATTGATTTTCTGTTGGGATGATCTGTCCATTGATGCAAGTGGGGTGTTAAAGCACCTGCTATTATTACATTGTAATGTTCTCCCTTTATGTCTATTAATGTTTGCTTTATATATTTATGTGCTCCTGTATTGGATGCATATATGTTAACAAGTATACTATCCTCTTGTATTGATCCTTTTATCATTATATAATGCCTTTCTTTGTCTTTTGATTTGGACTTTATTTTTTCTGGTATGAGTATTGGTACCCCAGCTTTCTTGTTGTTTCTGTTTGCATGAAATATCTTTTACCACCCCCGCACTCTCAGTCTCTGTGTGTCTTTAGTTCTAAGGTGAGTCTCTTGTATGAAGCATATAGATGGGTCTTGCTTTTTTCTATTCAGTCAGCCACCTTATGTCTTTTGATTGGAGCATTTAGTCCACTGACATTTAAAGTAATTATTTTTAGGTGTGTACTTACTTACATTTTATTACTTGTTTTCTGGTTGTTTTTGTAGGTCTTCCCTGTTCTCTTCTTCTTCTTTTATTTCTTCCCATGTAGTTTAATGATTTTCTTTAGTGGTATGCTTGTGTTAATTTCTCTCTTGTTTTTGTGTATTTAATATAGGTTTTTGATTTTTGGTTACCATGGGGTTCATACATGTTGACCTAAAACTACATCTGTTTTATTTTTTATTTTTATTGGAGTATAGTTGATTTACAATGTGTTAGTTTCAGGTGTCCAGAAAAGTGAATCAGATATATATATATATAATCTCCATTCTTTTCAAGATTCTTTTCCCATATAGTTCATTACAAAATATTGAATAGAGTTCCCTGTGCTATACAGTAGGTCCTTGTTAGTTATCTATTTTTTTTAAAGATATATATATATATATATATAATTATTATTATTTTTTAATGAATTTATTTATTTTTGGCTGTGTTGGGTCTTCGTTTCTGTGCGAGGGCTTTCTCTAGTTACGGTGAGCGGGGGCCACTCTTCATCGCGGTGCGCGGGCCTCTCACTGTCACGGCATTCACGGCGGAGCACAGGCTCCAGACGCGCAGGCTCAGTAGCTGTGGTGGGCGGGCTTAGTTGCTCCGCGGTATGTGGGATCTTCCCAGACCGGAGATCGAACCCGTGTCCCCTGCATTGGCAGGCGGATTCTCAACCACTGCGCCACCAGGGAAGCCCTAGTTATCTATTTTATATATAGTAGTGCATATGTGTTAATCCCAATATCCTAATTTAGATATCTATTTGTTTTAACTAGGTAGTCCTTTAAGTGCCAACACATTCTAAAAGACCTACATTTTTTACTCCCTTCCCCCTCACTTTGCATTTTTGATGTCATATTTTACATCTTCATGTTTATCCCTTTACTGATTATTTTAGTTATAGTTGATTTTTACAATTTTGTCTTTTAATCTTCATACTAGCTTATTTAAGTGGTTGATCTTCAGCCTTTATGTTTGCTTTTATTAATGGGATTTTTCCTTTTCTATAGATACTTCTTGTTATATATAGCCTTTTCTTCTTCCCTTAGAAAAGTCCTTTTAGCATTTCTTTTTGGGTCAGTTTAGTATTGATGAACTCTTAGTTTTTGTTTATCTGAGAAGTTCTTTACCTCTCCTTCAATTCTAAGTGATAATCTTGCTTGGTAGAGTATCCTCTACCAAGGTTGCAGGTTTTGCCCTTTCAGCACTTTAAATATATCATGCCATTCCCTTCTGGCCTGCAAAGTTTCTGCAGGGAAATCAGCTGATAGCTTTATGGAGGTTCCCTTGTAACGGACTCTGCTTTTCTCTTGCTGCCTTTAGAATCCTCTCTTTATCTTTTGTTATTTTAATTATGCCTTGGTGTGGGTCTGTTTGGGTTCATCTTGTTTGGGACCATATGTGCTACCTGTACCTGGATATCTGTTTCCTTCTTCAGGCTTGGGAAGTTTTCAGCCATAATTTCATTAAATACATTTTTGACTCTCGCCCCCGCTTTGCTCTCTTCTCCTTGTGGGACCCCTATAATGTGAATGTTGGTACACTTGATCTTATTCCAAAGATTCCTTAAACTGTTTTCATTTTTTAAAATTTGTTTTTCTTTTTGCTGTCTGATTGGGTAATTTCCATTATTCTATTTTCTAGATCACTTATGCTCTCTTCTGTATCACCTAGTCTGCTGTTCATTCCTTCCAGAGTGTTTTTCATTTCAGTTATTGTATTCTTCAGTTCTGACTCGTTCCTTTTTATATTTTCTAGTTCCTTGTTAAACTTCTCACTGTGTTCACCTATTCTTTTCCCCAATTCAGTTAGCAATCTTATTCTACCGCTTTGAATTCTTTATCTAGTAAATTGTTCACTTCTATTTCATTTGTTGTTTTTTCAGGGGCTTTCTCTTGCTCTTTCAATGGAGACAAATTCCTCTGTCTTTTCATTTGCCTATCTTTCTCTGTTTCTATGGAATTAGGTCAAACAGTTACTTATGGTGGTCTTGAAGGGGTGTCCTTATGTGGTAGTTTCCCTATACCGTCTGCATGTGCCCAGTGGCTTTGGTGGGAGAGCTGGATTTGACATGAACGTAAGTCACGTCTTTCCTCAAGGTGTTCTGGCAGCTATCTCCTTGGTAGGAGCTGGGGCTGGAGAACGAGGGGCTAGGGCTGGAGCCCTCTACTCAGTGGATGTCACCACCCTGTTGGGGGTGGGGTCAGGTCCCAAGTTGCTGGAGCAGAAGCCCTGAGGGTTGGCTCTGACCTGGCTCAGTTCCCTTTAAGTGCGTGTTCTTCCCCCTCCCAGGCCCAGCACCCTCAGTCCCAGAGGGGAGCAGTGCTGGAGTAAGAGGGGCCAGTGTGGGCATTTGGTTAGGGTCAGGGCAGGGGGTGTGGTGGTCTGGCTGCCGTCAGAGATCTGGAGTGCCTCTGATGGCCTCCCTGTGCAATCGTCAGTAATGGCTGCCCCCTCCCCACTAAGTCATCACTTAGCATTCGAGCTGACACCGCGTCTCATGGCCCGAGCTTTTTTCCTTGGTTGTGGCAGCCCTTGCCCCAGTGTGGAGCTGCAACGTGAGGCAAAGGGTGCTGGAGCACCTTTTGCTTGCCTCAGGCGCGGGTGCGCACTGGGGTGGTAGCGGGAAACAATCCAGCCAGCTGGCTGTTTCCATCTGCCCTTTCTGCCCTGCTTTGGGGGCAAGCGAGCATTTGTGCACTCCTCATGAGCAGAGTCCAGGCTTCCCACAGCTCTCCTGTTAGTCCCACTGGCCCTCCAACCAGCCAAGGGGCTCATCTTCCCTTTACTGGACCCCAGGGCTGGAATGCCCACTATGTGTCTCACCCCCGGGGAGGGTCTCCACCCATCTAATCTCCCTTTTCCTCTGAGTCCCTTCCTGGGGACACAGGTCCTGACCTTATTGCTTCTTTTCCCCTCCTGCCTGATTCTGCTTGTATCTTACAGCTTTGTTAGTACGGGAGCCTTTCTGCTAGTCTCCAGTTAGTTTTCAGTAAGAATTGTTCCACATGTAGATGGATTTTTTTTTCAACATCTTTATTGGAGTATAACTGCTTTACAGTGTTGTGTTCGTTTCTGCTGTGTAACAAAGTGAATCAGCTATATGCCTACATATATCCCCATATTCCCTCCCTCTTGCGTCTCCCTCCCACCCTCCTTATCCCACCCATCTAGGTGGTCGCAAAGCACCGAGCTGATCTCCCTGTGCTACGCGGCTGCTTCCCACTAGCTATCTGTTTTACATTTGGTAGTGTATATATGTCCATGCCACTCTCTCACTTCGTCCCAGCTTACCCTTCCCCCTCCCCATGTCCTCAAGTCCATTCTCTACGTCTGTATCTTTATTCCTGTCCTGCCCCTAGGTTCATCAGAACCGTTTTGTTTTTTTAGATTCCATATATATATGTTAGCATATGGTATTTTTCTCTTTCTGACTTACTTGACTCTGTATGACAGACTCTAGGTCCTGTAGATGTATTTTTGGTGTGTACGTGGGAGGAAGTGAGTTCTGGGTCCTTCTACTTCGCCATCTTGATTCAGGTCCTTATTGTTATGTTTTAGATTCCACATGAAGTGAGATCATACAGTATTTGTTTTTCTTTGTCTGACTTATTTCATTTAGCACATTGCCCTCAAGGTCCATCCATGTTGTTGCAAACAGCAAGATTTCATTCTTTTTTATGGCTAAGTAGTATTCCATTGTATAAATACACCACATTTTCTTTATCCATTCGTCCACTGACGCACACTTACATTGTTTCCATATCTTGGCTATTGTAAATAATGCTGCAATGAACATAGGGGTGCATAGATCTTTTTGAATTAATGCTTTTGTTTTCTTCAGGTAATACCCAGAAGTGGAATTGCTAGATCATATGGTAGTTCTATTTTCAATTTTTTGAGGAACCTCCATGTTGTTTTCCATAGTGGCTTCACCAAGTGACATTTGTACCAAAGGGCGCAAGGGTTTACTTTTCTCCACATCCTTGCCAACGCTTACTTGTTATTTCTGTCTTTTTGATAACAGCCATCCTAACAAGTGTGAGGTGATATCTCACTGTGGTTTTGATCTGCATTTCCCTGATGATTAGTGATGTTGAATATCTTTTCAAGTACCTGTTGGCCATCTGTATACCTTCTTTGGAAAAATGTCTGTTCAGACATGTTTTTTAATTGGATAGTTTGGTTTTCTGCTAATGAGTTGTATGAGTTCTTTATATATTTTGGATATTAATCCCTTGTCAGACATACGATTTGTAAATATTTTCTCCTATTCAGTATGTTGCCTTTCATTTTGTTGATGGTTTCCTTTGCTGTGCAGAAGCTTTTTTGTTTTATGTAGTCACACTTATTTTTGGTTTTGCTACCTTTCTTTTGATCTCAAATCCAAAAAATCAGCACCAAGTCCTATGTCAAGGAGCTTACGGCTTATGTTTTCTTCTAGTAGTCTTATGGTTTAAGGTCTTACATTTAAGCCTTTAATGCATTTTATTTTTGTGTATGGTGTAAATAGTGGTCTAGTTTCATTCTTTTGCTAGTGGCTGTCCAGTTTTCCCAACACCATTTATGGAAGAGACTGTCCTTTACCCATTATAAATTCTTGGCTCTTTTGTTGCAAATTAATCAACCATATATGTGTGGGTTTATTTCTGGGCTCTCTATTTTGTTCCATTGATCTATATGTTTGTTTTTATGCCAATATCATACTGTTTTGGATATGAAAGCTTTGTTATAAAGTTTGACACCAGGGAGCATGATGCCTCCAGTTTTGTTCTTTTTTCTCAAGATTGCTTTGGCTATTTTTTTGGGGTGTGGTTCCACACAAATTTTAGGTTTGTTCTCTTTCTGTGAAAATGACCTTGGAATTTCGATAGGGGTTACACTGAATCCTTAGATTGCTTTGGATAGTGTGAGCATTTTTTTTTTTTGCAGTACGTGGGCCTCTCACTGTTGTGGCCTCTCCTGTTGTGGAGCACAGGCTCTGGACGCGCAGGCTCAGCGGCCATGGCTCATGGGCCCAGCCGCTCCGCGGCATGTGGGATCCTCCCGGACCAGGGCAGGAACCCGTGTCCCCTGCATCAGCAGGCGGACTCCCAACCACTGCGCCACCAGGGAAGCCCTACTATGAGCATTTTAACAATATTAATTCTTCCAATCCATGTGCATGGGATATCTTTCCATTTATCTGTGTCTTCTTTGATTTCTTTCATCAGTATCTTATAGTTTTCAACATACAGTCCTTTCACCTCCTTGCTTAAAATTTATTGCTAGGTATTTTATTCTCTTTGATGCAATTATAAACTGTATTGTTTTCTTAATTTCCCTTTTTGATAGTTCATTACTAGTGTATTGAAATGCAACTGATTTTTGTATATTGATTTTTGTATACTACAACTTTAATAAATTCATTTATTAGTTCTAACAGTTTTTGCTGGAGTTTTCAGGGTTTTCTATATATAATATCATGTCATCTGAAAATAGTGACAGTTTTCCTTCTTCTTTTCCAATTTTGGATGCCTTTTTTTTATTCTTGCCTAATTGCTCTGGCTAGGACTTCTAATGCTATGTTGAATAAAAGTGGTGAGAGTGGGCATCCTTGTCCCTGATTTGAGAGGAACAGCTTTCAGCTTTTCATTGTTGAGTATATGATGTTAGCTGTGGGTTTGTCATACGTAGTCTTTATTATGTTGAGGAATATCCCCTCTAAACCCCTTTGCTGCGATTTTTAAAAAATCATAAATGGATGGTGAATTTTGTCAAATGCTTTTCTGCATGTATTGAGATGATCATAAGATTTTTTATCCATGTTGTTAATGTGGTGTATCACATTGATTGATTTGTGAATGTTGAACCATTCTTGTTTCCCTGGAATAAATCCCACTTGATCATGGGGTATGATCCATTTAATTTATTGTTGAATTTGGTTTGCTAATATTTTGTTGAGTATGTTTGCATCTATGTTCATCAGGCTTTTGGCCTGTAATTTTGTTTTCTTGTGGTGTCTTTGTCTGGTTTTGGTATCAGGGTAATGCTGGCCTTGTATATTTTCTTGTATTTTATCAACTTGGCTACAGTTTCTGTATTAAAATCTTCAAGTGCAGCTGCTGATTTATCTGTTTATTTTCCTCTTTGGTCAGTATTTTAGAACTTTTAGGCTCTTACTTGAAACAACTTGCTCCCGCCTGTTTCAGTGTCCTCCCATATCTCTTAAGGGCTACTTTTTTTTTTTTTTTTTTTTTTTTGCGGTACGCGGGCCTCTTACTGTTGTGGCCTCTCCCGTTGCGAAGCACAGGCTCCGGACGCGCAGGCTCAGCGGCCATGGCTCACGGGCCCAGCCGCTCCGCACGCGGCATGTGGGATCTTCCCAGACCGGGGCACGAACCCACGTCCCCTGCATCGGCAGGTGGACTCTCAACCACTGCGCCACCAGGGAAGCCCCAGGGCTACTTTCTGTTTATATTAAACTCATGTTCTGTCTGGTCTATTAGTGCTGCTTCTGGTATTGGTGGGTTAGATTCTTGTCTTCCTTTTGGTGGACCAGCTCTTCTGGCGTCTGTTTTTCCCATGTGAACTCACTGTTCCCTAGACCTCTCAGCTCCATTGGCTGGAAATGGAGCTGAGCAGAGTGGCAAGGAAGCTGGTTCTTAACCTCAACTGCACACTAACATCACTGGGGAGCTTGACAAACAACTGGCTCCTGGGTCCCTCCTCCAGAGATTCTGCTTTCTGTGATCTGGGCACAGGAAGTTTTAAAAACTCTCCAGGTGATTCTAACGTGCAGTCAATGTTGCAAACCCTTGCGCTCCCTCCAGAGAAGGACAAGGAGGGTTATAGAGGAATTGATGCACCTTGGATGTTCCAATCTGTGTCAACTTCTGCCCGAGTGTCCTCCCCAATCAGGAAATTCAGACCTTCGGGAAAGTGTCCAAGACCTCTGCCCCAGAACCACCTTTCCTGAGACCTGTGTCTCTGGTTGCACTTACTTGGCCCAAGATGTGGGGAGAAGGGAGGGGTCCAGCCCAGCTGTTGTTTTGGTGGTGAAAGGATGAAAATGGTGAAGGGATGGTGAAAGGATGAAAATGACCCATGCAGAGCAATGTGTGTGTGGGGGGGGCGGGGGGGGGCAGATGAATGAGCAAAGCCAGAACGCCGCTCGCCCACGCAATCTCTCACCTGTAGCATTGGCTGTCTTTCCCTCTGGCCTGTTGCTGTTCACCGAGCCCCTTCTAGCTTTAGTGTTGGGTGCTGTGGTCCACCAATCTTCCTGTCGCTTTCTCCGGCATCTCCCTGAGTCGGGCTCAAGGGAGAGAACCAGCAGCCCGTGGCAGTCCACCTTCCTGCCCCCACCCCACCGCCATCGTGGATCGCGTTGGGCGCCGCGGCTTCAAAAAGGAGCCAGATAAGGGCCCAGCTCTCACTCTTGTCTCTGGTGTCTTTGAAGCCAGCGGACACATGTCCATGGAGGCCCAGTGCTTGTCATCATGATCCCTGGGGTGGTCCCAAGCCTCATAGCAAGTGCCACTGGGGCCCATTCTTCTTAGGCGCCTCAGCAATTGAGTCCAGCCCACCCACTTCAAGAAACTCATTCAAAGAGCGTCTGCTCATGCCTGCTATTTCTCTAGGCTTGTATTGGGGGCTCCGTTTGAGTGTACGTGTGGCTGGGGAGGACTGTGTAATAAATGAGACATATACCCCTTCTTCCAGGAGCAGATAACATAATGAGAGGATCAAATGGCTCCAGTACCGCCAGTGGATCAATGGGTTTAAAATGCAAGGTGTACAGTGGCTTGAAGGGGTCAAGAAGGACATCCCAGAGGAGACACATGAGCAAGTCTTGAAGGATGAACAGGAGTTTACCAGGCAGAAAAAACGAGGGAAAAGTATTCTAGGCAGAGGGAATAGCATATGCAAAGGCAAGGAAGCAGAGCTTAGGGTTTGAGGAAGCACTAATAATTCAGCAGGGAGATTTAGTGGCAGGTGAGGCTGGGATGGGAGGTGGGGGTCAGACCTAGGACAGTGGTGGACAGAAACCTGGGGGGCTCAGATTTCATTCTTAGGGTGAGGGGTGAAGCACTGTCAGTGGAGCAGTCCTATTGGATCCTGGCCATGAGGAAGACGGATGAGAGGGGACGACATGGGCGGCAGGGGAATGGTTAAGGGGCTGATGCTGTCATCCAGGGAACAGTGTCGAGGCCAGAACTTAAAAAGAAGTAGCGAGAAGAATAGTGGCTGAGTTTGAAAGCAAGTTTAGATGAGAGAACTGTCCAGCTGTAAACAGGGTGATCATAGATGGCTCCAGGTGGGGGTGTGGGTGACTCTCGTGAGAGATGGTGGAGCTGCTCCGGGGATGGGGAAGTTAGGAGGAGGGGAACAATGTGGGGCCTGGGGGAAGACGGTACATGCAGCTCGGGACGTGCTGAGGTCAGGGCGAAACATCCAGGTGGCTCCAGGTGGCGGCTGGGACTACGCGGCTGGATCTCCAGGAGACTGGCCACGACAGAGCTAAGGGTAGCTGAAGACACAGCTGCTCCCAGCTGCCAGGAGGATGCAGAGGGGGAGAAAGGTGAGGGTGGGGCTCAGGGAGCCTCTAGTGTTTTAGAGATGAGCCAGTTATGGTGGGAAATAGCAGGCAGAATTAGGGGGAGTAGGCATGGCTGGGGTGTGTGTGGTGGGGGTGGAGTGGGATGGGCTAGACCGTCGGCTTCGCAAGGACAGGGACGTCAGTGGTGTCAGTCATTGCTGAGTCCCCAGTGCCCGGCTCGGGGCCTGAATGTGGAAGGTCCTCATACAACACGGCTTGGACGGTTGGGTGAATGTACGAATGGTGCTCCACCCACCTCACCGTCCTCCCCCCTCGTCACAGAGTGGTGGAGGGCTCCTCCATCTCTCCAGGGAGGTGTCTCACCCCTCTGCCTACAGCCTCGCCCCACTGTGTAGCAGATGCCTCTAGAGGGTCTAAACCTACACCTGCTCCAGATGCCTTGTGATCACACACTCCCCCTCCCACCAGGGCCAGAGCTGCTAGGGGCAGAAGGGGGTCACCTGACCCAGGCAGCCAATCAGAGTCTGTCCGGGGACTCTTGCCTCTGGGTCTTGTGAACTGAGAATGTGTGAACTTGGGTGGCCATGTGAGCATGTATGTGCCACATATGCTGGTGCACAGAGCACGGGAGAGGGAGGGCCAGGGTGTGAGAGAACGAGAAGCAAGAAGACGCCCAGACAGAGACAGACGAGGCAGTGTGGGTGAGACAGAGGAGGAACAGGTGTTCCTGCTCTGGCCCCTTTGAGGCTAGGCTGTGTCCTGCTTTGCGGTCCGAGTGTCTTTTGGGTCTGGCCACTAAGCCCACCCTGGCCCAGGCTGTAGAGTGTGGACTTCAATTTCTTGCTGCCCAAAGGCCCATGTGTGAGGTGCTTCCCCCTGGCGACCCTGAGCAGTGCAAATTCTGTGTCTTGGATGTCAAAGGCTACTACGTGTACTTCCTTGGTGACCCGGCACTAGGAGGGACTCTTCAAACTCCATGTTGAGTGTTCTTCGTGGGTTTCTCGTGGAATTCTCTGGGCTGTTCTCCCTCTCCCACTGTGGGAAAAAGACCTGGGGGATGCCAGAGGTGGGGGCCTGGGCTGGAGGTGCCAGTACCCTTTTGGGGACTTTCATGGTCCCAGTGAGATGAGAGCTAAGGGTCACGCGATTCTCGCCTTAGTCTGGCATGAACAGGGTGTCCAGCCCCAAACTGCAAAGCCACTTATGAAAAAGGTAAAGAGCTATGGTGGTGAAACCTCACCAGTCATGTGCTCACAAGGAGCCTGTGTGCGTCCAGGGCTGGCAGCCCCTCCCTGGCATTTGGGGTGGCATATTGCCAGCAGGTGAGCAGTGGAGACAGGACAAAAACCACCGGCGCTGGATGTGCTTGCATGTCCCCCCACTCCCGGCAGCCAGACGGCCCCGGCTCGGCACAGACAAGGCTCGGGGCGAGCCAGAGATAGAAGCGCCCCTTTGCGTTCCTTGCTGGCGACCCATTAAAATGCACGCGTTTCACATGCTTTTATGGAAACTGGTGTTTTCTCCCTCCAGAAGCATTCCAGAGGGCTGTCGCCAGAGAATGGCAGGGCTCTCTTCGCTCCTCTGGGATCCTTCTGGCTTGTCACCAGGTCATCTAAGCTAAACGGGGGCAAAGAAACCCACCAGCTCTTTCTAGAAGGCTGGAAGGCCAGGGTGCTGGCCAACCCAGCCAGCAGCTGGGATGAGCTGGAGAGAGCTGGAGCCCAGAGCATCCCCCGGGGGAAGCCGATCTCGGTGCCTCAGAGACAGCAGCAGGCTGGGGAAAGGTTAAAACAAACGTTTATTTAACAAATTATATTAAGACGACAATCACGCAGTGAAACTTCCCTTTGCCAAGTACTGGAGTCACCTCAAATAAATACACGCGGTACGACGTTGTTCCTAAGCTAGTGACACAGCCACCTGCCTGAGGCCTGTCTCCCGGTGGTGACAGGCCCCACCGGCACGGTCGCAACAGGTGAAGAAAACTGGCCACCCGGGGCGTGGTGAGCGTGGGCACCCGGCCCCTCCAGGCCCTGGGGAGGTGAGCTCGGCTTTCGTGCGCCCGGCAGGCACGGGGCTGCCGTCAAGGCCTCTCTGTGCCTCACCCTTGGGCGCACCAGCTCTCAGGGGAGCTGCGGGCTGGGACCCCTGTAAACCGTGACGGGCAGCCCGCAGCCCCGGGACTGCACCCAGCTCCCGTCCCGTGCTCGGCGAGACACTGTCACACCAGCAGGGCCAGTGACAGCTGGGAACCCATTACTGGACTGGAGGCAGGTGCTCGTGATGGGACAGCTGGCACCGGGGGCTCTGGGGCCAGATCCCGCCTCTGCCACTCACCAGCTTTGTGCCTGTGGACATGTCTCAGCTTCTTCATCTGGAACCGGGAGCAAACATCTGGAACCGGAGTATTTGTTTTTTTGGGGGAGAGGGGTGGTGACAGGAGAAAATGTGCTTCAAGTGCCAGCCTAGCGCCTGGCAAGGAGTAGGTGCTTTGTACGTGTTGGTCCTCGTCGCCCCCCGCCGTCTTCTGAAGGACACGGGGGCAGGTGGTGGCCATCAGAGCCTCCCAGCAGGGTGGCCCTCTGGGGAGCTAGGGCGGGCGCCTAACCCGCTATTTCTCCCCGCCACCAGGGTGCTCATCCCTCCAAGTGGAGGCTGTGGCTGGTACCAGTTCCCGGACTTGGTGGAAAAAGCCTTGTTATAAATTTGCAAGTGAACCTGGAGACAACTGCTTGCTCCTTATCACCGCTGTGCTGTTTCCAAGGCCTTTGGAGAGAGACTTGGAACGTTCAGGGGGAAGAGAAGGCGGCAGGGGGTGCTGTGCTCCGGTCAGTCCTTCCGGGAAGGACGGAGGCTGCTGCCTTCACGTCTCCGAGAGAACCCCTGCCTTCCCTCCCCACGTGAACACAGGGTTTGTGAAGAAAAGCACCGTCCCAGAAAGACAGAGAGGTGGCTCGGTCCCGAGGTAAGCGAGCTCCACTTCCACACGGGGCAGGCGGGGCACGTGGGCACCCACCTCAGAAGGAAGGGTGCAGAGTTTGGAGCAGCCTAAAATCCACCACGGACGCGACTTCTTAACACTGTCACTGCTTCATTGTCTTAAGCTGCCGTCATGGCGACGTTCACAGTCGCTGTTAGACCCAGACCGAGTCTGGCACGTTGTGGAGGCCTCTCCAGCTCGCCTGAGTCCACAGAGGTTTGCCCTCTTCCCGGCAGCCCTGCAGCCCTGCCTTGCCTGCCTGTCCCAGAACTGCAGGGTGGCCCGGGGCTGGCGGGGGGCTGGCGGGGGCTGGCGGCTCCTCTCCCCAGACACACCCTCACTGCTCTCTTGCTCCCTGACAAGGGGTCCCACGGGGCTGTCTCTGGACCTCCTAGGGCCCATCGGAGCCGCCGAAGTGCTTGGTTCTCAGTCAAGGGAGAACGGCCGTGGGGTGTTACCTGTTGGCGATGATCCCACAGCTGGGGTGTGAGGAGAGATGCAAGGACAGAGCCCACGAGCCGACACAGCCGGACAGAGGGGAGCGGAGACGTCACCCCTCTGCCGGTTTTGGACCAGCCCCGCCCGTCCAAACGGCAGCAGCAGACACAGGGTCTCCGGGCCCCACGGGGCTCCCTCAATTCCCCAGAAACAGCCTGCTCATTTCAGTGGGTACATTTGAGACCGGTTCATCGGCTCTGTCCTGGGTAAGCACCGATCCCAAAGGGTCCTCATGGGGACTTTCCATCCCGCGCCTCCCGGGCCCTGGCGGGTTCCACCAGCTAACTGCCTTTTCCTGCCACGTGGCCACGCGGGAAGGCCAGCCCCACGGGGGATGTCCTCAGGTCTCGGGGGCAGTGGGGAGAGGTGAGCACATCTCTAGCGCCCAGAAATCAGGAGGTATCGAAATGAAGCCCAAGGGGCAGCCGTGGGGGAAGAGTGGAGGGGGAGGGGGGTGGTGGGGCTGATGCGGGTCTGTGAGGGATGTTCTGCCCCGGCCTCACTTCTCAGCCAGAGGCGGCAGCTCCTAACTGCCGGCCAGGTCCTGCTGCGCCCCAGCCAGCCCTGTGCCACCCTAGGAACTGCAGGGAGGAGGGGCTGTCCCTGGCTGGGCAGTGGTTCTCCTAGGCTGCCTTCCTATGCCAGCGACCAGACACATATCGAACCTCACGTCCAAAGCGCCAACCATCTGGTGACCCCCAAGATGTGAGATACCAAGTCCTGGGGAGTTAGGACAAATTCCAACGGCCAGACAAGGCAGCCACAGGGTGAGGACCGAGCCTCCAGGGAGGACAGCGGCCCCGTTCCCATGGCACCCATGGGACTGGCACCCAGTCCCAGCCGGCACTGTGGGGAATGCCAGCATGGCCGCTGGCCACTCGTGGCAGAGATGTCAGTTCTGGCCCCAGTTTGGTGACCTGGGTCAGACGGACTTTTCAAAACAACTGTTCCTGTTAGCAGAGGCCACTAAGACACAGCCTGGCTCTGAGAAGCTGGGTGACCGCGTGTCCACGTCCCTGGGCACGGGCTCACAGAGCCTCTTTACCCACGGCCTGGTCACGGTCAGAGCACCGGGCCGGGCAGTTGGAGCTGTCGTTGGCACGTGGGCACTGCAGAGATGAGCCCTTTGTGGGGATGAGGGTGTGAGGTGAGTGAGCCCAGCGTCCTGGCAGCAAAGCTCACGTCCAGGCAAGCACCTGGCCACACGGCCGTCTCGCTGGGAAGGCAAGTCCTCTCTGGGCCGGTGGCTGGGGGATGGCTGTCCCCCGACCTCAGGGCATCCAGTGTGTGAATTGAGGGGCGAGTCTGAGGTTGTCCACTTGGGGACCCGCTGGCCGCCTCCTCCCACGTTTCCTTAGGGTCCCTGGGAAATTCTCGGGCACTTGATGCCGTTGGCATGAGCGATGTGTTCCGTGGGTCTGGGGCGATCCGTCAGCCCTGGAGGGCCCTGTGCGAAGCCGCCAGCCCCTCAGGGTCTTCCGGGAGGAAGCAATGGCTTAGTGGTGGTGACGGTCCGGAGAGCAGGGAGCCGGTGGCGTCACTGGGCGGCCAGAACAACTGTCCAGGGCCCTCGGGGTGACTCCCGTGGTGGGTAGGGTTGTTCGCAGGACAACTGGTCATCACACAGACATGGTAGGAGCCACTGGTCACTACAGCACACACAGATTAGTCGAGATTATGAACAGCATCCCCAGGGAAGCGGGGTGTCACGTCAGGCAAGCTGATGACCGAGGAGGTAACAGCTCAGCTGCCCAGAGTCTCCCAGAAGCGCCAAGCGGGGCAGTGTGGATGGGCGGCGGGAGGGACCGGGCGAGGGGGGCGCTCAGTAGTCTGGGCAATGCATCTTCTCCCCGCAGGTGGCCCCTCAGGACTGGGGGATCTGCTGGCACCGGGTGGGGCTGGGTGGGAGCCGGGCGGCGGCGCTCTGCTCCGTGCGGAAGCTGTACTCGTACTGCAGGGGGAGAGGGTAGAGCAGCACAGTCAGGGCTAGAGGACACCAGAGAAGGACCCCCCCCCCCCCACGGCCTCGGACAGGCAGGCGCAGGCCCTGAGGACACGGTAAGGGCGGCCCTCTGCACGTGCACATGTACTGCAGGCGTGAGCTGTGCACGTGCACGGCGGGCGGGGGGTAGACGCCTTTGGTGCTGCAGGTGGCTGGCTAGTTAGTGACAGTTGGTGCCTTCTGGGCCCTGCCCGCCCCCTGAAAGGTGAGCTCTCGGCCCCAGCAGCGCCCAAAGCCGCGGTGCCTGCAGCGGACGCGCGCAGCTGCCCACGTGCGCCCTGCTGCCCCCCGGCGGATGGTCCCCACGCTCCTGCTGCTGGAGGATTCCCACGGACGGGAAGAGACAGAGCTGGGGCTCCATCCCAGACCTGACCTGGGCTAGCCGCAGCCACCAGGCTTGGGGGACCCCTGGACTTGCTGCTCTGCTCACTGCTTCCTGACCTGAAGACAAACACCGGCTGACATGGGACGCAGGGAAGGGGCACCACCCCACACCCTGAAGCGCACTCCGCACTGAGCTCCCAGCACTTGCTCGCACGTGATGGACCTGGGGCTCCGTGAGCCTGGGCCAGGGCGGGCGCCGGCGGAGTGTACCTGTGCCAGGCCCGCCCTGCTGCCCGCCCGAACCTGAGCTCAACCCTCCCGCCTGAGACCCAAGCCTGCCTACCTGACCCCGGCTCACTGAAAAGACAGAAGGTAGCTTCCGAGTCTGGCGGAAATTTACAGAAGGGGTGGGGACACCTGTGGTTCACCTTGAAGGCCAGGCAGGATTTCAACATCCAAACGTTGGGCAGGGCATGCCAGGAAGAAGAGGGGGCACAGGTGAGGAGTGCCCGCCGGGCAGAAGGGCCAGGCCCGAGGCTGCGGGGCTGGGGAGCAGGGCCATGGGAATGGCCTGGACACCACGCAGGGCAGCCACGTGGGTCCACGGGTCTTAGAAATGAGTTGCTTAGATTAGGTCAGTGGTTGTTAAACATTTAAAATAATATTTTAAAACTTTTTAGCAGTAGAATTGCCATAAAACGGGCTTCCCTACGTAACGCAGTTGAGCTGCCTGGTTGAACTCAGCCACTACTTGAAGTTGTCGCCTCGGAGACCCCCGGGGGGGGGGGCTGCCAGGAAGGTGACGTGCAACCATCCCAGCACGAGGGTGACCGTTGGGTGCCCACCCAGCAGGGTGCAGACCCCAGCCGCAGCTGTGGGCTCCAAATGCCCTCCCGACCCCCAAAGTGAGCTGCCTGCGGCAAGGAGGCATTTCTGAGGGCCATGCAGAGCAAGGAGCACAGCTACGGGCTGAGGGGCTTTAGGGATCGTTCTAGAAATGAGGGGAAGCAGAAGCTTCCGGAGGGTTTTACTCCTCCCAAGGGGAAATGGTGGGGAGGCCGAGGCAGCCAGCAGACTACCACTGCAGCACTGCGTCCTCAGCCACCCTGCCCGTGGTCCCGGAGGCCGACCCAGGACCGACACAGATCCAGGCTGGCGCTGGGTGCGGGGGCGAGGCCTGGGCTGGCCCCGGCTGTCCCGTGTGAGCAGCAGAGGCGAGCAGCCCTGAGCAGCCACAGGGACCAGGTGACACTGGTGATAGGACTGTGGTCCCTACAAACAGAAGGGGCGGGGAGGGAAGGACTTGACGTGGCAGGGTGACCTCAGGCAGGTCTTTCCTCCTCTGAACCTCAGTGAACTCATCTCTAAAGAGGGGTCACATCAAGAAATAAATGTTGGCGATGATGTGGAGCAAAGGGAACCCTCGTACACTGTTGGTGGGAATGTAAATTGGTACAGTCGCTAAGGAGAACAGCATGGAGGTTCCTTAAAAAACTAAAATAGCACTGTCACATGACTCACTTCTGGGAATTCACCTCAAGAAAAGGAAAACACTAATTCAAAAAGTTCTACGTACCCCCGTGTTCACAGCAGCATTATTTACAATAGTCAAGATATGGACCAACATAAGTGTCCATCAATGGATGATTGATGAATGGATAAAGAAAATGTGGTACATATACAGTAGAATATTCCTCAGCGATAAAAAAAAAAGAATGAAATCTTCAATAAAACTGAAAGCTGGTTCTTTGAAAAAAGAAGCAAAATTGATAAACCTTTAGCCAGACTCATCAAGCAAAAAAGGGAGAGGGCCCAAATCAATAAAATCAGAAATGAAAAAAGAGAAGTTACAACTGACACAGAAATACAAAGGACCATAAGAGACTACTGCAAGCAACTATATGCCAATAAAATGGACAATCTGGAAAAAATGGACAAATTCTTAGAAAGGTACAATTTCTCAAGACTGATCCAGGAAGAAACAGAAAATATGAACAGACCAATTTACAAGTACTGAAATTTAATCTGTGATTAAAAAACTCCCAACAAACAAAAGTTCAGGACCAGATGGCTTCACAGGCGAATTCTATCAAACATTTAGAGAAGAGTTGACACCTGTTCTTCTCAAACTAAACTATTCCAAAAAAATTGCAGAGCAAGGAAGACTTCCGAACTCATTCTATGATGCCACCGTCATCCTGATATCAAAACCAGACAAAGAAAGATACCACAAAAAAAGAAAATTACAATATCACTGATGAACACAGACGCAAAAATCCTCAACAAAATACCAGCAAATTGAATCCAACAATACGTTGACTCACGTTGGATCATACACCATGATCAAGTGGGATTTATCCCAGGGATGCAAGGAGTTTTTCAACATCTGTAAGTCAATCAATGTGATACACCACATTAACAAATTGAAGGATAAAAACCATATGATTATCTCAATAGATGCAGGAGAAACTTTTGATAAAATTCAACATCGGTTTATGATAAAAATTCTCCAGGAAGTGGGCATAGAGATAACCTATCTGAACATAATAAAGGCCCTATACGACAAACCCACAGCTAACATCATACTCAATGGTGAAGAGCTGGAAGTGTTTCCTCTAAGATCAGGAACAAGGCAAGGATGTCCGCCCTCATCACTTTTACTCAAGGATGTCACAAAGAAAGAAAACTACAGGCCAATATTGCTGATGAACATAGATGCAAAAATCCTCAACAAAATACTAGCAAACAGAATTCAACAGCACATTAAAAGGATCATACACCATGATCAAGTGGGGTTTATTCCAGGAATGCAAGGATTCTTCAATATACGCAAATCAATCAATGTGATACACCATATTAACAAACTGAAGGAGAAAAACCATGTGATCATCTCGATAGGTGCAGAGAAAGCTTTCGACAAAATTCAACACCCATTTATGATAAAAACCCTGCAGAAAGTAGGCATAGAAGGAACTTCCCTCAACATAATAAAGGCCATATATGACAAACCCACAGCCAACATCGTCCTCAATGGTGAAAAACTGAAACCATTTCCACTAAGATCAGGAACAAGACAAGGTTGCCCACTCTCACCATTCTTATTCAATAGTTTTGGAAGTTCTAGCCACAGCAATCAGAGAAGAAAAAGAAATAAAAGGAATCCAAATCGGAAAAGAAGAAGTAAAGCTGTCACTGTTTGCAGATGACATGATACTATACATAGAGAATCCTAAAGATGCTACCAGAAAACTACTAGAGCTAATCAATGAATTTGGTAAAGTAGCAGGATACAAAATTAATGCACAGAAATCTCTGGCATTCTTATACACTAATGATGAAAAATCTGAAAGTGAAGTTAAGAAAACACTCCCATTTACCATTGCAACAAAAAGAATAAAATATTTAGGAATAAACCTACCTAAGGAGACAAAAGACCTGCATGCAGAAAATTATAAGACACTGATGAAAGAAATTAAAGATGATACAAATAGATGGAGAGCTATACCATGTTCTTGGATTGGAAGACTCAACACTGTGAAAATGACTCTACTACCCAAAGCAATCTACAGATTCAATGCAATCCCTATCAAACTACCACTGGCATTTTTCACAGAACTAGAACAAAAAAATTCACAATTTGTATGGAAACACAAAAGATCCCAAATAGCCAAAGCAATCTTTTTTCTTTTGCGGTACACGGGCCTCTCACTGTTGTGGCCTCTCCCGTTGCGGAGCACAGGCTCCGGACGCGCAGGCTCAGCAGCCATGGCTCACGGGCCTAGCCGCTCCGTGGCATGTGGGATCTTCGCTGACTGGGGCACAAACCTGTGTCCCCTGCATCGGCAGGCAGACTCCCAACCACTGTGCCACCAGGGAAGCCCCAAAGCAATCTTGAGAACGAAAAATGGAGCTGGAGGAATCAGGCTCCCTGACTTCAGACTATACTACAAAGCTACAGTAATCAAGAGAGTATGGTACTGGCACAAAAACAGAAATATAGATCAATGGAACAGGATAGAAAGCCCAGAGATAAACCCACGTACATATGGTCACCTTATCTTTGATAAAGGAGGCAAGAACATACCAGTGGAGAAAAGACAGCCTCTTCAGTAAGTGGTGCTGGGAAAACTGGACAGGTACATGTAAAAGTATGAAACACTCCCTAACACCATACATAAAAATAAACTCAAAATGGATTAAAGACCTAAATTTAAGGCCAAACACTATCAAAATCTTAAGAGGAAAACGTAGGCAGAACACTCTATGACATAAATCACAGCAAGATCCTTTTTGACCCACCTCCTAGAGAAATGGAAATAAAAACAAAAATAAACAAATGGGACCTAATGAAACTTCAAAGCTTTTGCACAGCAAAGGAAACCATAAATAAAACCAAAAGACAACCCTCAGAATGGGAGAAAATATTTGCAAATGAAGCAACTGACAAAGGATTAATCTCCAAAATTTACAAGCTGCTCATGCAGCTCAATATCAAAAAAACAAACAATGCAATTCAAAAATGGGCAGAAGACCTAAACAGACATTTCTCCAAAGAAGATATACACATTGCCAACAAACACATGAAAGGATGCTCAACATCATTAATCATTAGAGAAATGCAAATCAAAATTACAATGAGATATCATCTCACACCGGTCAGAATGGCCATTATCAAAAAAATCTAGAAACAATAAATGCTGGAGAGGGTGTGGAGAAAAGGGAACCCTCTTGCACTGCTGGTGGGAATGTAAACTGATACAGCCACTATGGAAAACATTCTGGAGGTTCCTTAAAAAACTACAAATAGAACTACCATACGACCCAGCAATCCCACTACTGGGCATATACCCTGAGAAAACCAAAATTCAAAAAAGAGTCATGTACCAAAATGTTAATTGCAGCTCTATTTACAATAGCCAGGACATGGAAGCAACCTAAGTGTCCATCATCGGATGAATGGATAAAGAAGACGTGGCACATATATACAATGGAATATTACTTAGCCAAAAAAAGAAATGAAATTGAGTTATTTGTAGCGAAGTGGATGGACCTAGAGTCTGTCATACAGAGTGAAGTAAGTCAGAAAGACAAAAACAAATACTGTATGCTAACACATATATATGGAATCTAAGGAAAAAAAAAAAGGTCATGAAGAACCTAGGGGTAAGACGGGAATAAAGACACAGACCTACTAGAGAATGGACTTGAGGATATGGGGAGGGGGAAGGGTAAGCTGTGACAAAGAGAGTGGCATGGACATATATGCACTACCAAACGTAAAATAGATAGCTAGTGGGAAGCAGCCGCATGGCACAGGGAGATCAGCTCGGTGCTTTGTGACCACCTAGAGGGGTGGGAGGGAGGGAGACTCAAGAGGGAAGAGATATGGGAACATATGTACACGTATAACTGATTCACTTTGTTATAAAGCAGAAACTAACACACCACTGTAAAGCAATTATACTCCAATAAAGATGTTAAAAAAAATTATCTAAGGAGGCAAAAGATCTGTACTCCAAAAACTATAAGACGCTGATGAAAGAAATTGAAGATGACACAAACAGATGGAAAGATACACTGTGTTCTTGGATTGGAAGAATCAATATTGTCAAAATAACTATACTATCCTAGGCAATCTACAGATTCAATGTAATCCCCATCAAATTACCAACGGCACTTTCACAGAACTAGAACAAGAAAAATCCTTAAAATTTGTATGCAAACACAAAAGACTCTGCATAGCCAAAGCAATCTTGAGAAAGGAAAGTGAAGCTGGAGGAATCAGGCTCCCTGACCTCAGATTATACTACAAAGTTACAGTAATTAAAACAGTATGGTACTGGCACAGAAAAGAATATATAGATCAATGGAACATGATAGAAAGCCCAGAAATAAACCCATGCAATTATGGTCAATCAATCTACAACAAAGGAGGCAAGAACATACAATAGAGAAAAGACAGTCTCTTCAATAAGTGGTGCTGGGAAAACTGGACAGTTACATGTAAAAGAATGAAATTAGAACATTCTCTAACATCATACACAAAAATAAACTCAAAGTGGATTAAAGACCTAACTGTAAAACCGGATACTATAAAACTCTTATAGGAAAACATAGGCAGAACACTCTTTGACATAAATCGTAGCAATATCTGTTTGGATCTATCTCCTAGAGTAATGGAAATAGAAACAAAAATAAATAACTGGGACCTCATTAAACTTAAAAGTTTTTGCACAGCAAAGGAAACCATAAACAACCTATAGAATGGGAGAAAACACTTGCAAATGATGTGACTGACAAGGGATTAATCTCCAAAATATGCAAACAGCTCATACAGCTCAATATCAAAAAAGCCCAAACAACTCAATCAAAAAATGGGCAGAAGATCTAAATAGACATTTCTCCAAAGAAGACATAACAGATGGCCAAAAGGCACATGAAAAGATGCTCAACATTGCTAACATAGGAATGCGGATCTAAACTACAATGAGGTATCACCTCACACTGGTCAGAATGGCCATCATGAAAATGTCTATGAATAATAAATGCTGGAGAGGGTGTGGAGAAAAAGGAACCCTCCTACAGTGTTGGTGGGAATGTAAACTGGTATAACCAGAGAACAGTACTGGAGAACAGTACGGAGCTTCCTTAAAAAACTAAGAATAGGGCTTCCCTGGTGGCGCAGTGGTTGAGAGTCCACCTGCCGATGCGGGGGACACAGGTTCGTGCCCCGGTCCGGGAAGATCCCACATGCCGCGGAGAGGCTGGGCCCGTGATCCATGGCCGCTGAGCCTGCATGTCCGGAGTCTGTGCTCCCCAACGGGAGAGGCCACAACAGTGAGAGGCCCACGTAACGCAAAAAAAAAAAAAAAAAAAAAAAAAAAAAAAAAAAAAAAAAAAAAAAACTAAGAATAGAGCTACCATATGATCCTGCAATCCCACTCCTGGGCACGTATCTGGAGAAAACCATAATTCGAAAAGATACATGCACCCCAATGTGCACTGTAGCACTGTTTACAATAGCAAAGACATGGAAACAACTTAAACATCTATCAACAGACAAATGAATAAAGAAAATGTGGTATACACACACACACACACACACACACAGTAGAATACTACTCAGCCATAAAAAGGAGTGAAATAATGCCATTTGCAGCAACATGGATGGAGCTAGAGATTATCATACTAAGTGAAGTAAATCCGACAGAGAAAGACAAATATCATATGATATCGCTTACATGTGGAATCTAAAAAAAAAGATACAAATGAACTTATATACAAAACAGAAATAGACCCACAGACATATAGAAAACAGATTTATGGTTACTAAAGGAAAAGCAGGGTGGAGGGATAAACTAGGAGTTTGGGATTAACATATACACACTGCTATATATAATATAGATAATCAACAGGGACCTACTGTATAGCACAGCGAAATATACTCAATATTTTGTAATAACCTATAAAAGAAAAGAATCTGAAAAAGAATATATGTATGTATGTGTATATATACACACATACATAACTGAATCACTTTGCTGTACACCTGAAACACAACACTGTAAATCAACTATACTTCAATAAAAAACTTTTTTAAATAAAAAATAAAATAATGAAATCTTGCCTTTGTGACAACACGGATGGACCTTGAGGGCATTATGCTAAATGAAATAAGTCAGACAGAGAAAGACAAACACCATCTGATCTCACTTATATGCGGACTCTAACACACAGCAACAACAGCAACCACAAAACCAAGCTCACCGTGCAGAGAGCAGACGGGTGGTTGCCACAGGCAGCGGTGGGGTGGGGTGCGCGAAACGGGCGAAGGGAGTCAAAAGGCACAAACTTCTAGTCACGAAATAATTACGCCATGCGGGGGGGATGTACAGCCTGGTGACTACAGTTATTAATACTGTACTGCATCTTTGACAGTTGCTAAATCTTAAAAGTTCTCGTCAGAAGTCAAAAAATTGTTACTGTGTTTGATGAGGGATATTAACCACTTATTATGATGATCGCTTTGCAATATACACAAATACTGAAACATGTTGTACACCCGCAACTAATACAATGTTATATGTCAATTACACCTCGATAAAAAAAGGTGGCTTGATGATCTCTACTCCCGGGGCCTACTGTGAAGGCAGGACGAGGTGCGGCAGGTTAAGGGCCCGCCTGCCCCAGCAGCAGGCAAGCACTCGCTGCACATCTGCTGGCTACGTGGGGGAGCCCATCAAAGTAGCCCCACTTTCCTGCTAATGACCATGGTCTGGGGAGTCCAGCTCCCAGGAGGCTGGAGGAGTAGTGCAGCCCCGGACCAGGCCTTCAGGCAAAGTTTGGGACAATACCGCCACCTGGTGGCTGCTCAGGCGCATCACGGCTCCATCGGCACCCATCACATTCCCTGCCCCCGTGCTGGGCGCTGGGGCCAGGTGAGAGCCCTACAAGAGTGGCAGGGGATGGACATGGGCACACCGGAGCCTTTAACCCAAATGGGCAACACAGGACGAAAGCAGCTTGGGGGAGAGAGCATAAGAGCATTTCTGCCAATGGCCGAGGGTGGTCCCTGAGCAGCACCCAGGGGGTGCCACAAGCCCGGCTGGAGACATATGGAACCAGGAATAAAGGGATGGGAAGTGGAAGCACTTGGGGGGCAGGGTATCTGGAGTTACAGGTGTGGAGCTGTTTCGAGAAAAGCACCCAGGGTCGGAAGACAAGAAGATGGGCCCGTCACTTGGGGCCAAGAAGGGAGGAGGAAACCAGCCCTGACGATGGACCCAGGGGCCAGGGAGGAGGGCAGCAGTGCCTGAGCTGCACAGGCCGGGGGCACGGTAGTTAAAAACACATGGTGATCTTAGCAGGGGCAGTTCTGGGTGGGCAAAAGTTCAAGAGAGCAGTGCTGACGTGCACAGGCGAGTGTGGTCTCTCCTCAGGCGTGGGGAGAGGGTGGCACCCAGCTCTGAAGAGGCTGTTAACAGCAGGCTGATCCGCCTTTAACACACGCAGGTCCTGACTCAGTAGGTCTGGGGTGGGGCCTGAGATTCTGCATCGTCAACCAGCTCCCAGGTGACCTGATGCTGTGGGTCAGTTCCTAGCCCAATCAGTGAGATGTAGGAGCGGATGTGGATGGGAGTGAGCAGAGAGGAGACCAGAGGCATCAGGGCTGAGGGGCTGCCGAAGAGGGGCTGGGGGAGAGGGTGGGGAGGGCCTCGCTTTGGCTGCTTTGAGGCCTTGCCTGGGAGACGCCCACCTGGGGCCGCCCGCAGCAGAGGTGAGGGAGCGAGCCCAGTGCCAGGCGCCCTGCAGGGGCACCGTCACGTGCTGGGGAGACAGCTGTGGGCTGTGCCACCTCTGCTCTTCCAGAGTGTCCGGCTCCCAGGGTGGCGGGGACGCCCAGGGCAGCGAGGCCGCCTTGGTTAGTTGGGGGCTGGTCACAGAGAGCGCGTGGAGGGAGACGGAAGCCCGCGCTCCCAGACGTCCAGAGCCGGCCCGGAAGCGGGCTGCAGACCCGGACGCTGCCCTGCCGGTGTGGGCCTGGCAAGTGCGCTCCCGATGGCAGGGTGGGGGGCGGTACGAGGGGCGCAGGTGGACAGGCCAGGGTGGAAGGGCCCTGGTGGGGGGTCGGAGGCCAGTCTTTGTGGCCAGGGGTAGGGACACGGTCACTGCGAGAGGGGGGTATAGAAGGGTCTTCAAGGACAAACTGCTAAACTCCTGTTTCTCTCACCCTCGGGGGCGGGGGGAGAATCAGGAGTACACACGCCGCCTCCTCCTGACTCACGGCCCAAGTTCGCCGCCGCCCCAGGAGGGGGCCAGGGACCCGCCGCACAGATTGCTGTCCGCCCACCCCTGCCCTTGAGATTCTTCCCTTTGTAGGTTATCTTGGCTGGAGAAAAGCACCTCTTGTTTTCTCTAACTCCCCAAATGAAATTTCAACATATGTCCCCCGTCATAATCCCCCTTAGGCCGTGGATAACCCTTCCCACAGACGCTGTCCTCTGCCTGGGATTGCTGGCCCCAAAGTGTTTGCCCAAGAGACTAGGGCCGCTTCTGGAAGCCCTTTCACTCCCTTGGGCAAACACTGAGTACCTTTGAAGGTGGATTTGGGCCCGGATCTGTTGACTCAGGACATTAGCCTCCTGCATGAGGAAAACCTGCACTCGCGTACAAACAGCAAATCCTTTTTGAATTAAAAAAATTTTCAATTAAAAAGCATTTTGGTTCGTAGAGCTGAGCCCAGCCGAGCAGCGCCCGGCCCTGGCCACAGTGCCCTCTGGTGGGCATGGGCCATTATCACAGCAGCAGGAAGTCCAGGAAAGAGACATCGCTGTCAGGGGCTCTGTGGGGCTTCCCTGGGCCGGGGATGGTGGGCCCCTGGCAGGAGACCCTGCCACCAACTTATCAGACCTCTCGAGACACAGCACGCGATTCCCAGATTCCAAGAGCCTTTCGTCACGGTGAGGCCAGCATCCTGGCGGTGGGAGATGCCGACCTTGGTTTCCAGCTGCACTGGGGAGGCCAAGTCACTCTAGCCCCAGCCTCATGGCAGAAGGAGGCTGATCAAACCCCCCACCCACTCTTGAGAGTGAAAAAGCAGTCCTCCATGTGCATCGGAATCAAGGGTCTGAACCAAAGCCAGTGCTGCCTGGACCCTGCCTGGGGTCAGGGTGGGGTTGAGGGCAGGGCAGGCACCGGCATTTCTTAAAAGCATCCAAGGGGCTTTAATGGTTAAGCAGGTAGAGAACCACGACCTGAAACCTTTTGCTAAATAAAATAGAGGGAAAAGAAGTAAAGGCAAGCACACACCCTCCCACCCTTCCCTCCCTGGGTCCTGTTAACTACCACATCAACGAGAGGGCTCCAGACAAGGAACAGCAGTACGGGATTGTTTCTAGAACCTGAATTTTGAGATGTGGAAGCTGAGGCTCAGGGAAAGATCAAACTTCCCAAGGTCCCCGAGGGCTGGATGAGGCCAGGGGCGGGGACAGGCACACTGCTGGTGGGGCAACCAGCCTCAGGACCGGTGTCTACACGCACCTCTCAATACGGGTGGAATTCCGAAATGGGGGACAGGTGGGGTCACAGAAGGGCCTGGAGGGATGTGGCAAGAGCGGGTCTGAAGGAGCCCAGGCTGGGCCTCAGGGCCCTGGCCAGGTGAAGACAGGTAGGGGGAAGTAAAGGAACAAGACACCAGCCAACTTGAAGTCTGGCTCAGGGCTGGAGTGACAGTCACGGCGGGTCCCCAGGGCAGATGGGCGGTGGGTGAGGTTCTGAGCAGTGGCCCCGGCCGTCCCCACAGCCTGCCTTTCCCAAGCCTGTCCTGGCCCCATGGGCCAGGCCATGACACCTGCTGTGTCACCCTGGGTTCAGCCCCGCTGGGAATTTCAGCTCCGGGAAGCTTCCTCTCCTCACACGAGGACTCTGTGTCCCCCCATCTGTTTCTGGAAGCCTGGCTGCTGGATCTCGGGTACCCCTGGAGAGGAAAGGGCCAGGTGCCATTGTGAGGAGTGGGCCCTAAGGGGCCTCACGTGCCACGGCGCAGGCCTCCTCGGTGTGCTGGGAGGGCTGACAAGCCTGTAGGAGGGCTCTGTCCCGAGAAGGGCTGTCACGTGCAGACTGGGGCCTGGGGGATGAAGGGAAGCCAGGACTGCCCCCCAGACCTTGCGGGGGGGGGTCCTGAAATACCCCCAAGCTGGGGAGATGCCTTGTTCATCCCCTCACTTGTTGAGAGCCCACAGCTGGGCCTGGAGGTCAGGGCTCCTGGACTACAGCCCATGAGCCCTGTGGTCACTAATAAGGGAACAGGAGGGGTAGGAGCTGCCGTGTCCCAAGCCAGGGTCGGGGACAGAATCCTCACGCCCAGTGAAGCTGGTACTGCTGTCCTTCCCACGTGAGCACAGCGGGGCTCAGAGAGGGGAGAAGCCTGACCGAGGCCACCGGGGTCGGGAAGCAGGAGGGTCCCACAACAAGCCCACAGCGGGGTCGGTGCGACCCTCGCGGGAAGCCTCTTCTGTGTTTCCCTTCTGGCTTTCCTGCTGGGCTGCTCAGCTCTGACCCGAGAGCAGCAACCCCAGAGTCAGAGACCCTGAGCCCCACCCAGCCCCCCTGCTCAGCCTCACCCTAAATGAGGGGCTGAACAAGGACCCCTCGCGACCCACCTGCTCCAGGAGCAGGCACCACGTCTGTATGGGCACGGGGCACGGCTGCCAGATGAATGCATGGACCACGTGCCGATTCAGGCCGTACCTCTTTTGACTCCGGGGCACCCAGGTCATTCTCATCAACGCTCATCAGCACCCCGTCCCCCTTTCCTGCTCTAAGCCGGGGACTCCCGGGGGGGGGGATGGTGACACCCACCAGCACCCTACACAGCCTGCTGCCCTGGGCTCAGTGCCGCGAGAGCCCCCCCCACTCTCAGGGCACCCTCAGCTCAGGAGCACCTCCACCTAGGAACCGACAGAGCATCAAAGAGCGGTGAAGTGACTCCTACGTCCCCACCTGGGCAGAGCCCCAGCCCCTGGTCTGGGAGTGAGGTGTCAAAGGTTTCTGCACAGACCTTTCCCCACACATGGCTTCTCAGATCTCCCCTCCCTCTTCCTGTCAAACACCACACCTCTGTGCCTTTTCGAATGCTACTCCCTCTGGGACATTCGTCGTCCTCCAGGGAGGATTAATCACTAGCTTCCAGGGCCCCACATCACTTTCCATCTCCTCCTTAAGTGCAGGGTCAGGATGGGGCCTCAGACATTTCTGTAGCTTCAGAGGCTGGTAGAGGCTGTGGCCCAGAATAGATGAATGAATGAATGAATGAATGAATGAATGAATGATGGATGGATGGATGGTACAGGCTGTGGGGAGGGGGGAGGTGAATGGGTGGATGAATGAGTGGATGGAGACACAGGTGGGTGGATGGACGGGTGGATGGATAGGTGAGTGAAGGGACAGATCAGGCTCTGGGGACAGCTCAATGCAAAGGAGAGAAGACAGCTAGCCTAGGGACTCAGTTCTCAGGTAGGGGGCAGGTCATTCTGGTCTTCAGTCTTTGGAAGCAGCAGTGTGGGCTGTGGGTCCTCTGAATTCCCACAGCCTCTGAGCGTGATGGTGTGATGGCCCCTAATCCGTGGTATTTAACTCATGGAGGCAAAGTGCTGACCCCAGGGCTTGTCCACATCACCCCTGTGAATCGTGAAATTATGAGTCGACATGTGATCTGTGTTTGTATCTCCATGCACAGACATGGGCAAGCTGGAGGTTCACACACTAGTGGCCTGTGTGGTGTTTAAAATAGTTATAAACATTGAAAGTTGAAGAGACTTTGCATAAAATGCCAGCATTTTCCAGATTTTATAAAACAAATAGGGGGCTATGGCGATTTTGGACCTTCATTCTTGCACCCCAACCCTTAGCCTCACACAGGTGAATGAAGGCTGCTTCCTTTAGAGAGAGGCGTGCTTTCCAGTTTGCCGCAGTCCCCACCGTTCCCTACGAACTGCCCAACCAGAGTGTCAACTGCCATTTTATCCCTGTGAGTGCATTTTGTGTGGGCACATGGGGACAAAGTAAGCAAGAAAGTGAAATATTTCTGCACCCATGACTCTTAAAAGTAGAAAGATGAAAGACAGAGAAGGCCATGCATTTTAAGGAAAATGGGGGAAAGCACATTCTGTGGTGGCACTAGGACTGCTGCGTGATTAATAACAAGCTGACTTCTCCTGGCCCCTCCCAGGCTGCAAGGCTGGGGGCCCAGGGGGTACCTGCGGGTCCAGCCATTGGTGTCGGCATGGGGCTCTGGGCAGGGCTGGGGGCTGACGGACGCCTTTGTGGCTGAATAAACGCCGGTTCTGTTGGCAAAGAGCCATGGGGGCTCACCCCTCAGTGAGTCAGCGTGTCAGAATTCAGCTGAATGTCACCTAAGAATGGATATTTGTATTTTCCCCCTCCTAGGTTATTTGTGGAAAATATTTAAAACAATGCCGCTTTCTGGCACTGATTTCTGAGTGGAAAAGGAGAAGCCATGGATGACTCTGGGAACATGCCCTACCCATTCTTTATCTTTATGGTAATTTTTTTACCTACATGCTGGGCAACCTTCTAAGAGTACAACTGGCGGGGGGCGGGTATTACTTTCAAACTTGGGGGATGAGAGTTGCCAAAAGGACAGAAAATGACAGAAAAATCCTTTTATGATAGACGTCAAAAGACGGAATATTCATCTTGACCTCAGTTCTGCATGACCCAGGTATACAACTCAGGACAGTATCCAGGGCAGGTAATTCTGTCCACCAAACATCGCTCCCTCATTTATATGATGAACGCCCTGGGCCGCTGCAGGAAGCGACCTGGTGACCTGGGTGGCGGCTGCTGCTTGGCGACACCACTGCCGACAGAACCAAAGAGGGTGGGGGGGGAGGGGGAACGCAGACTCTCAGAATTAGGAACTCTATTAATATAATCTACCGTATTAATATTCCTGCAGAGAAAAAATATGATCATCTCAATGGATGATTAGAAGACATTTATCAAAAGCTACCATCTAGGGCTTCCCTGGTGGCGCAGTGGTTGAGAATCTGCCTGCCAATGCAGGGGACACGGGTTCGAGCCCTGGTCTGGGAGGATCCCACATGCCGCGGAGCAACTAGGCCCATGAGCCACACCTACTGAGCCTGCGCGTCTGGAGCTTGTGCTCCGCAACAAGAGAGGCCATGACAGTGAGAGGCCCGCGCACCGTGATGAAGAGTGGCCCCCGCTCGCCGCAACTAGAGAAAGCCCTCACACAGAAACGAAGACCCAACACAGCCAAAAATAAAGAAAGAAAGAAAAGGTATGATGAAAATAATTAAAAAAAAAAGCTATCATCTAATCCTGATAAAAACATTTAGGAAAACAGAAATAGATGGCTAATTCTTTAACATGATAATAAAAAAAAAGATATGTCTATATGCAGCAAGCCAAAATGCAGCATTATGGGTTAGTATAGAACTAGAAACTTCCGTCCAGACAAGGCGGCCCAGTGACCTCACCGAGCTGGCCGCGGTGCCAGGTGAGGCACAGGAAGAGGGACAGGAGGAGGCAGTGTTGGTATTTGCAGACGACATAAACTCCGGCCTGCGAAACTGAAGAAAAGCAACTGAAAAACCGTCAGAAACAATAGAAGTCAGTGGGAGAGCCAGCCCACAAAACGATGCAAAAGTCAACAGCTCTTTGATACATAAATGACAGAAAATATAATGGAAGAAAAGATCCTGTTCATGAGAGCCACGAAAACATCAAACACCTAGGAATAACCTACAAAGAAGGGTGCAGGCTCTCCACAAAGAACGCCCTTCCACTCTGCTGAGCGACAGAAACAAAGACCCGGGTGCAGGCTTTTCACCAATCGTTCCTCTATTGATCTATATGCTCAGTGCAGTCACAATAAACATCTAGAATGGAGAGTTTCTCCCCCTGAAAAGATTCTCAAGTTCAGCTGGAAGAATAATCATGTGAATATAATTAGAAAAATTGAGGTGGGGCAGACAGGAGAACTAACTTTATATTAAAGTTGATTATAAAGCTATCAGATTCAAAGCAGTGTGGCAATCATAAAAAGAACAGAGATGAACAGAGTCAAGAACAGAGTCCATTGATCCACTTACAGATGGAACTGTCCGATAAGAGTAACACTGAAAACTCACTGAAGAAAGTAAACACTGTTGTGAAAACTGGCTAACACTTTAGGATAAAATAAAGCTGGATCTAGATCTTACCTTCTAATAAACTTCAGATGGATTCAGTAGTTGAAAAGTATTTAATATTTTATATATATTAAATACTTGTGTTTTATATATATTAAAACACAAAGGGTATGAAAACATATGGGCGAATATTTTTATAATCTTCTAAGTAGGACATGAAATCAAAAATAAAACCTTAAAACAAAGACAAAATTGCCCATGAAAAAATTAAAAACCATTGTATAGCAGAACACATCTTTAACAAGGTGAAAAGCCACTGGTTGAACGTGTGTGTGTGTTTGAACACAGGACAGAAAGGAGGTTGTTGCAAAGAACATAAAGAACTCAAAAATGAATGAAAGAAGCTAAATAAGCCAATAGAAAAAACTGGGCAAAGGGCACAAACAGAAGAGATTCACAAAAGAAATACAAACGGCCAATAAACATATGAAAAAATGTTCACCTTTAAATACCAGTGATGCTTAGCTATAGTGAGGACGTGGGAAACAGGTACCCACTCACACACCACAGGATGGGGGAGGGGAAGTTTAAATGGGCACACTCTTTTTGGAAGGCAAAATGGTAATACCATGCATTCTTCTAAGAAACACCCAGGGAGCAAAGACACACGTACAAGGAAATATACTGCACCGGTGTAATAGCAAATAATTGGAAACAACTCAAAAGTAAATCAATAGTGGATTGCTTAAATAAATTATGACAGTCATAAAAGGGAACCATATGTAGTCATTAAAAAGAATGAGGTAGGTTTGTGTGAAATGACATGGAAGGTTGTGCAAGGTACACCGGTCTGTGCGAAAGCAAGATACAGAATATTATGTCCAGCGTTGAACTCCTGTGATCTTTGTTTGACACGTGTGTGTGTATGTGTGTCTCTCCCAGGAGTGGACCACGGGGGACTCTCACCTTTGAAATGTTTCTGTAATGTGTGCATTTTAATAAACACGCACAACCTTTGCCCTCGGAAAGAAAACACTAAATATTAAAAAATCGATTCTGATCAGCAGGGTAGCTGCTTAAGATGACAAACTGCCCATGATGTCTGCCGCAATTTATGGGGAGAGAACTGATCTCGTCTGTGGCATCCAACAGTGGTTCCCAAGCTGTGGTCAGACTCCTGAAGAGTCCGAGAAGTGGAGGTCCCCAGGCTACTTCCCACATTTCAGAAGAAGCCTAACACTTCTTTTATGCGTTTGGAATGGCTGTCCATTAAACTAATTCATTAGGTGCCTTTGTTTTTGGCTGAAATTATCTCAACTCAGTGTGACAGCTCTGTAAAAATTTGGTGGCAGCTCTATGTCTTTGAACAATATAAAAAAGGGGAGCGGAACAATATATAAGAAGGGTTAACTTCTATTTAATTAACTTTCATTTAATAAATGAAGTAGGCAAATTTCTTTCCCAAAACATATCAGCTTCCTGACTGAAAAAGAAAGAAGAAAAGATTCTGGGTGTTGAAAAATACTAAGTCTCACAGATAGAAAACACCTTATTTCCTGCTGCAGTTTAAGACCTGACCACTAGATGGTGCAAAGAGATCACACATTTTGCAACATCTCCCTCTACAAAATTCTTAACATTAATAAGCACAACGAAAGCTTTCCAAAAGTAGAAAGAATGAACAATTGTGCTGGGATATGAACATTTTGCTTTTATAAAATTGGACTCTGCCATTTCATTACTGATACAAAAATCTTCTGCCTCACTTTCTTCCTGCATATGCAGATCCCAAATCCAGTCTAATCTCATATATTGCAAGGGCTTGCAGAAGTCCATGCAAAGTGGATGTACAGAAGTTGGATTCAAAAATTCTTTTTACTTCGCGATGCCAAATGTGTTTCCATTAATTTCACCTCAATGCCGTGATGTAAATGCTAGTGGAATCTGCCCCAAGCTAAATAAGCAATAAGCCCTATTTTTCAATACACAAACACATAAAGATGTCAGCTCAAACTGTTTACTAATTAACACTTAAAAAGACACAAATTAGATATGCGTGGCTAAGAGCAATTATAATCAAGACGAATTTCTCCAGTCATTTGGGAACTGAAAAAAATGCCTAATTGCTGGAACCAATGTTTTAAAAACTGAAATCACGCCAGTTAGCAAATATGTTCATTTAAAAAACATTCCACGTGACTACACTCTTGAGGATTGACTACAAACATAAGAACAAGGAAAATATTTAGGTATAAAATTAAAATTTTAAGCTCCTTTAGATTTATAATTTCTTCATTAAATATGTCTGCAAACAGCAGCCCATAAAAACCTGTAGCAATTAAGTGGTTAAATGAACTGCCTCCCTTGTCAGTTTTAAAGGAGTGATTAATATCAGATCCTCCCTTTACTAATTAGACTCTCCCTTGTCTTTCAGCCTTAAAGCCTAGTGAAAATGGAGGCTGTTTGCTCCACCAGGAAGTGTGGTGGGCTAATGGCACTCCCTGGCCACGGTTTTTAGTGTGGTGCCCACCGAAGGGAGGGGGAGCACTGTGGTTTTCCATGGAGGGTCAGCAGCAGGCGGGGAAAGGGCTTTGTGTGCGGGTCTGGAAGGCACTCTGGATGCCTCAATCACAGGAATTGTCGGCTCCTGTTTTTAGAGGCTTGCAGTGTTATGCACAAGGCATGGAATCTACAGTCCAGGCCACCTCTCCTGGCCACCACTCGTGAGACAAGGGACAGGGCAGTCTGTGAGGGAGGCGAGGCTGGGGATGGACGGGCCACAGGGGACGGTGGGGTAGTGGGCGGGGAGGGAGGATAAACAGGCTGCAGGAAAGGTAACCGAGACACAGGAATTATTTTAGAAGCTGCTGCCGGAACTGAGGAGCTGGGGAGCTCTCACCCTGGCTGCGATGGGGCGTCCATCCGATGGAGAAATAGGGTGACTGCTTACAAGGGAAATAAAGGGCGGCTGAGACAGAGAATATTTATATGCCCATCTTCTCACTCCCAGAGAAGATGCTTCATCACGGGGTCGGCTGCGAAATTACACTTTTCCCGACTCTTGAACAGAGAGAACCTTTTGTTTGGGCAGCAGGGAGGACAATAAGGGCTTCACTGGGACACAGCCCTCCGGGGTCACGGCCACCCTCCTGCAGAGCCAGACGGCTGCTCCCCGGGGCAAGGGGGCCAGGTCAGGGCCAGAAAGCACTCCCCCCGCCACCGCCGCCTTTGCTGCTGACAGCTGCCACTGGCTGCTCCCTGGTCGCCTCCCAGGGCGGAGGGGAGGTAAGCAAACACACACTCTCCTGCCTCGGGGTAATGTACACGGCAAAGCCCCTACTCTGAGCCTCGGAAGGTCACAGACGGCAGGAGATGTGGCTGCTAGAGGGCGGGGTCGGGCCGCAAGGAGGCTGGGCTCAGCGCTGGGGACCAGGAGAGGGACAGCTTCACAGCAGGAATTGGTTTACAACCTTGGCTTTTCCGCTTCAACAGCCCATGCCACCTGAGCGCGTCTGAAGAATTTTTCCCCCCATATCTGCCGGATGGCATGGGCACTGATTTTTATCATGACCTTCCTTGGGGGCCTTTCATGAAACGTAACCAGGTGCTGCGTACACCACAACTGCCGGGGCCTCCCGTCAGTGCCACAGCAGCAGCCTTGGGACCAGCACTCCGGCCAGGGTGGGCTCCCTGGGCCTGCACGCCAACCTGAGGAGGGGGAGGCCAGGGGACTTGCCCCAGGGTCCAGCCTAGGTGGCAGATTTGGCATGCTACCCTGGGGGGCTCGACTCGAAAACTGTGTCCCTCCACTATGCTGTGTTGCCTCCATTGTCTACACTGTCCACAAACGTCCCTGCAGACACCCGGTATCTACACACCCACGCGGCGGGCGGCTCTGGCCCACACGGCCAGCGAGCCTCGTCCCACCTTCCTGCTGGAGAGCCGAGTGGCACGCTCTTGCTTAAGCTCGTCAGATTCCCGTGTTGGCGGGCTGGAGGCGCACTGTCACCCACTGCGGGGAGGCGACACCTCATCTCTTTGCACCTGTTACTCAGTTCACGGCGGGTCCGCGCTGTGGTGATGAGGGCCGCTGGGGACAGCACTCCTGGGCTGGCTGTCGGTGATCCCTCGGGTCCCTAATCACCAAGCTCAAGGCTGATGGGGTGATGGGGCTTGTTCAGGGGGTGACCTGTCCCCGAGGCTAAATGGTGGTGACAGGGCGCACGCAGGCTAAAATTCAGAAGCATCCCCCAGGCAGGGCAGGGTGAGTAACGTTCAAGTTGGCAGGAGAGCGGGCCCGCGCCAGTCCTGGACGGGAGGCAGCATGATGCCTTTGGGGCGAGCACTCCCACTTCCTTTATAGCTGCGGTCACCCAAGCCCAGGTTTCTGCTGTGAGCTGGGGTGACACCACGTCTCCCAGGGGGCACGGACGGATAAGGGAGGGGAGCGCCTGCCCCAGACAAAGCAGCCCCCACTGACGCTGGGCTCTCCCCGCTGCTTGGGAATCCCAGGCAAGATCCAAGGGGGTGTCTGGGATGGGCAACGGGACAGCGCAGGTCACGGTCAGCCCTGAAGTCTCCCGCCTTCTTGGGGGACGGCGCTTGGCTTGACTGTAAATGTGGGGAAAGCAAACCCCCAGTGGAGCACCCCTGCCCCAAGACCCCTCCCCAGGCACATCCCCCGCCCCCACCAGGGCAGCCAGACTGGGAATGGAAAGGGGCAAAATCATCCTGACTAGGGGGACCCCCAGCTACTCAGGGCCAACCCACAGAGCCCGAGTGTGAGGCCAGGGGGCTGTGGGCAAAGCTTCTCCTCGGCCTCCAACCCTCGGAGCTGTGCTGAGTTCAGCGGCTAAAAGGGGAAAGTTCCAGTTTATTTACAGAGAAAGTCCTCTGACCTTGTTGCAGGAGGAGGAGCCCGTTCACCAAAGTGTGTAGATGTCAATACACTAATCACCATTAAATGCACGTGGATGGCTGGTGGAAATAACTTTTAAATCCTCAGAGTAAATAAAAGTCTCCACGGCACCCTCGACTTCAGTGGTATCTGTGATGGTTTTATGCCCTATTTAGTGTTTCTAACCTCTCCCCGTTCCCCTGTATTTTCTTTAACTCTAATTTCTTTCAACAGAGAACACAGACGTGTGTTTTTAACTCATCACTGAAAACAAGGAAGCAAGCCCAAGCTTGGTCAAGGGGCTGTCTCTCCTCCGCCACCAGCAAAAGGGCAGCTTGCCGGGCTGCAACAGGACAGACTTACACCGACTCTCCCCGCTTCCTGTGGACCAGGGGAACAGTAGTGACGATGACCATGACCATGACAGCAGCCGCTGATAACTAACTGGGCAGTAGCCACAGCAGGTGCTGTTCTAAGCCACTTCCGTGACTGTCTTGGTCAAACCCATAAATGCTCCAGGGCACTTTTATTACTATCCTGATCTGACAGAAAAGGAAACTGAGGCTCAGAAAGGTTAAGTGGAGGAACTGAGGAGTCTGCCCCACCAGGCTCTGTTCAGAGCACCTGACATCAAGACGACGCATTCACACCAAACACATTTTTGGCCCTTTCGTGGGGAAGAGAATTAAGAGAACTTACGATGGTTTCCACCACATGTACTGGCTCTACACTGGGCTCTCTCCTATTTCACCCCGTCCTGGTAACCTGAAGGCCCGGCCGGGGTCAGAACCCAGGTCGACGGGCCTCCCAGGTACCACTGTCCCCATCAGCCCCAACAGTAGGACAGGGAGCAACAGACTTAGCGTCGTAACGGAGCGGATTTGGAGGATGACACGCTAGGTCTCAATCTTGTCTTGGGTATTATTATCATTTCACCTCTCAGTCTCAATTTCTGCCCCATGAAATGGGGAGGAACAATGCCACCTGGTCAACTTGGGGTGAGAATCGGTGATGACGGAGGTAAAGCCCAGGCCCAGAGCGGAGCATGTAGCAGGTGCTTCAGTGAACGGGGCTCTGGTTACAGCCCAGGAGGATGGGCGGGGAGAGAAGGGGCGACATTCACAGCTGCCCAGTCTCTGGCACTCACCACCTACCCCACCTACCCAGGGTGACGAGCAACTGCTGTCCACAGTGCTCACACATCTATCCATTTAGTGTTCGTGAGGCAGGATCTACTGTTATCCTGGCTTTAAGCGGAGAGGGGGCGTGACCACCCGACCCCCACGCGCGCCCCTTAAGGTCTGTGTGAACTTGTCTGTCCTGAAAGGTCACAGGCCACGCATGGCCCTGCTTCACCGCCTGCAGCCAGAGCAGGTCCCGGCAAAGGCATTCCACATAGGCTCGCTGGTGCCACCCTGTGCGGGACCCCAAGCAAAGGCAGTCTGAAGCGGACGGCCGCCTCAATTTTGAGCAAGGTTGACCTGGGGCTCCATGCACATGTATATTTCTGGTGTGGTAGCCAGACATTCTTTTTCCTAAGTTTACCCCCACTCCCCAAAATCTATAGATGACAATCACGTTGGTTTTTATGATTTACTGAAAATCAAAGACAAAAGGGGACTTTTTTGTCTTGTTTTTGCTATGACAGGTTTAGAAATTTGTTGTACTACATTGATTCAATTTTCCTGGATTTCAGCCATCTTTCAATAATGCAACCTGCTTCTGCAAGCTGGGTACACAACAGAAAACCCAGAGGAACTGAGAATATTGAAATGGTTCTACCATTTCCATCTTTGAGACAAATGTGCCTCTCAGAGGAGAGCTGGCTGCAAGCATGTGACCGCTTAACAACCGTCTACATGTGAAAGACGACACGCACGCTAACGCTATCTTATGAAAGTGGGGAGACCACCGGCAGATCTGACCTCTAGCTTGATTCCATTATCTCAACTCTCTTTCTTCAGAGTTGTCACATGTGCTCCAATCTTGGGTTTCTTTCTTTTTTATTAGGAAAACATCCAAACTCTTTCGAAACAGGCTGCCAGGTGGGGTCTGGCTATCAAGCACAACGGAATGAACCGTCATCCTCCCTCTAAATCACGAAGAGCCTCTGACATTTCCCCAAACTCCTACTGGTGGCAAAAAATAAAACAGGAGGAAAAGCCAACTCTGCACACACACCCCAACCTCTACCTTTGTTACGCCATGACATTCTAAACAAAATGAAGCAGAACTGATTGTTCCGTGCATCATGTAAAACCTTCTGTCTTATTACTTTAAGTAATATACACATTAAAAGTGAGTTTCTTTTTCTCAGAAATAAACTTGAATGAAATGAAAGTATTTTTCTCAGAGGGTCACCCCACACCTAGGTCCCTCCTGTTCCTGGAACACAAACCCTAATGGGGATGGGAGACCCTGGGTCGAGTGAGTGATGACCCAGGCCCCCCACCTGTCCCACTCTGGGAAGCTTGCTTACCTCTTTTTCAATTTCTGCCAGAGATTTGATGGTGATTCCCAACAGATCAAAGGGCTGCATCTGAAAAAACAGATCAAGTCATCCTTTTAAACGGCTGGAAAAATGCTTCTTCCCATTTGCTCTCATTCACAATTGTGACACTTCAAACCCCCTTGTGATCTGGCGTTTTCTCCACTCCTTTTCCATGGAAACCATCGATGTGACTACAGTGACGAGTGAGGGTAAATGGACCAGTAGCAGGAGCAGACTCAGAAAACCTGGCCGTCACCGGGGTCCCTTCTGGTGGGGACCCCGGCCTAGGCACCTGTCTACAGCAGCCGGGGGGCGGGTCACGGCTCTCCTGAAAGACCATGACTGTCACCAATAATTTCTGCCTCTTGTGTCTCCTTGCCCACAGGAAAAGCCGGTGTGCTCTTTCTGCAGCCGCGGGGATGGAGGCGCCCACGGCTTCCCCACACTGCCCTGACATCCGTGTCTGTGTGCTGGAACGGGTCTAAGGAACTCCACGAGGCAGGCAGCCAATCTTCTGCCTGGGACTCCTTGGCATCAGAGAAGGAGCTGGAGGGAATTCCGGGTCTTTGAAAATGCAAGGTAAATGAAGTAACTGCCCATCAACTGTCGTTTAAGAAGTCAGTGGTGGTGGAAAATGGTAACACTGCATTTTAATGGGTATTTCTGTAACTTCATAGAGATGGGGACCTTTCTTGAAAAACGCTGGCTTTTCCAGACAGCATGAAAAATCAAATGCACATGGCAACAAGAGTCAGCTGGAGGCCCAGAGAAGCCTGGGCTGAAATAATGCACGGTGAGGGGTGGAGGGAACCTGGTCTCTGAGGTCCCTGGTCCGAGTCCCCTCAGGGATCATCAGTGGTCTGTATTCCCGAGGGGTACCAGCCCAGCCTTCTGCAGCCCAGGCCAGCAGCTGGCAGCCGGGGATGAACAGGTGAAACCTGAGAAACTCTGACAAAACCCCGGGGCCTTCACAGTTCTGAACTGCAGCCCAGAGGCGGGGGATTTCCTGGGAGGGGTGGTAGAAAGAGGCCGGCTCTGAGCCCAAGGACCTGGATTCTAACTGGGCTCAGTGCCCCTTCGTGATGCAGCAGCGGCAGGTTAATCACTCGAGCATTTCCTCTCCGGTTACAAAGCATTGCGGGAGGCCCTGCCGGCTGGGCTGCTGAGATTAAACACAGAAGCGCAGGGAAGCGCTTGCACTGGGCTTGGCCCGAATCCGCCTGCCTGAGCACTTGCTGAGTCGGCAGAGCCCGATCTTGGGACAGGGCCACCGAATTAGGCGCTCAGCTCCTGGGGCTGCTCTGCCAGTAGCCACAAAACAGTTTGGCTTTCTCCTGCTGCCAGCCCGAGTGGTGCGAGAGCGGGGCTGCCTGCCTGAGCGGCCCGGGATCCAGCAGAGGTCCAGCTGTTGTATCATTAGGCTCTAACTGCCCCACTAAACTTTCCTGATTGGAGCCGGTGTGCAGGACAGAACAGCCTCTCCAAGGGAGTGGGCGGGAGAGGCGCCAGCGTCTCCATGGCAACGCGGCCAAGTGGAGTCAGCTGAAGTTACTCATGCTCCGTAGGTCAAGTCACGAGCGTTTTTCAAGATTAAGCTGCTTACCAGAAGGGTTCAGAGAAGGCCTATTATATTTCATGAAAATGGAAACTCCAGTGCAGGTCAAATCGCGAGCTGGGTGGTTTTAAGCTGGGTCCAAGAAAAACACTGAAGGATTCTTTAGCTGGTGCCCAAATTAGGGCCTTCATGTTTATCAGCTACTCAAAGCAAACTTCTGCAGAAAGGATTTTAAAAAGCCCAGAAAGCAGTCTACTGAGCCAGCATGGACCAGGCCTGCACAGCTGAGGGAGGGCCACTGCCACACTGGGGGGAAGGCACCACCGGAGAGAGGGCACAGGGGTGCCAGGCGGGGCCCGCAAAGCTGTGCGTGCTGGGTGCCTCTCACGATCTGGGTTCTGGCCCTCAGACCCAGCTAGCTCACTCAATCCCTCTGTCACTAAAGATGGCTCAAGGGCCCAGCCTGGCCTCAGTTGCCTCAAGTGTATCATGGGGTCCGTGCTAGCCTGCAGTGGGCGGGAGACCCACAGCTGCAGGGCACCCTGCACTAGCAGGCCCAGCCCTGCCACTCCGATGCCTGCGATTTAGAGCAGAGAACGTGGTCATCACGGAATGCGGCAATGACAATGGGGAAGTGAGGCAGCTTTCTTTCTGCTAGACATTGACTTTGTTAAATAAAAGATAACAGAAGTTAGTAAGGTGAGCTTGGAAAGCAAGCACATTTACAGCCGGTGAAGTTCAGTACAATTTACCATCGCATTTGAATCAAAAAGCCTTCGCTGCATCTGCGTCTGAGTGTGTCTGCTAGTCTGCCTCCCTCCCTCCCCACCCTCATCCCTTCTTTCACTTCTCAAGCACCCACTATAGGCAGCATTAGCTGAAGGGGCCCAGGGAGGAACACGACCCACTTCCGGCTCTCAGGCAGCCCTGCTGTAGGCTGCAGGGCTGAGCTTCCAGGGGCGGGGAGAACACAAGGACAGCAGTGATTCGGGCAGGGGCAGGGGCAGGGGAAGGGGAGTGGGGCAGAAGGGGAGGGCGATCGTGCTTAAAACTTACACTTTCTGGAACACAAGAAAACTTCTCTGAAATCATAAATGGCACACCATCCATTGCTGCAAAAGAAGAAAAAAAGAGAGGAAATGGCATTGCAGACACCGCTAATGTTCAGCACCTTGAGATACTGACACAGACAGTACAGGCCGGTCAGGGCTGGAGCCGGCCGACACGTGCACAGGTGAGTGGGGCCGAGGGCAATGGGTGCCCAGGTACCATTCCTGCTCCTGGGAAGGACACACACCTGGTGAGCGAGGCAGACGCACCGCCGAAGTGCAGACGAGCTGTGAGAGCAGGGAAGGGTCCAGAGCCCACCCGGGGTCCAGCCTGTAAGCGGTGGGAGCCACCGAAGGGCTGGTGGCAGGACAGAGGCGCACGAGGGCTGAGGGGAGAAGGCCGGGCTGGGCGAGGAGGTGGGCAGTAAGCGTGCTCTTGAGATGTCCTTCCAGCTGAGCCTGACCACAGCCAGGCTGTCAGGCTCCCGGGAAAGGTCCAGGTTGGAGGAAGGAGTGGTTCTGGAGTCAGACAGCTGGGTTTGGACCCTGGCCACGGCTTTGGGTGTTGGGGGTCCGCCTGCCGATGCAGGGGACGCGGGTTCGTGCCCCGGTCCGGGAAGATCCCACATGCCGCGGAGCGGCTGGGCCCGTGAGCCATGGCCGCTGAGCCTGCGCGTCCGGAGCCTGTGCTCCGCGACGGGAGGGGCCACAGCAGTGGGAGGCCCGCGTACCGCAAAAAAAAACAAAAATAACGGCGCAGCCTGCGGAGGAGTAGGTGTGAGCGGGCTGTGTGTGAGACTCCGCCCCCGGCGCCCAGGTGCTCGGCAGGCGGGGCTGCGCGGCCACCATCGCCGGCTCCTGGTCCGCTTTCCTGGGCTGAATCGCGGCTCCCCCGTCTCCTCAGTGTTAACAGGACACAGAAGGGGCGGGAATGGGTCCTCAGCAAAGGAAAACGGGGCAGGGGTGTGTGTTCAGCGGTTCCTTTCCCACAGCCCCGCGCCCACCCAGTCCCCAGGTCATCGCTGTCAAATCACGGCCGGGAGCTGCCTCCCCGAGCGCGCCCTCTCCCGGGAGGGGCGGAATAATGACGTCAGTGTGGAAACCTCGGCACACGGAGGAGCAGGTCGCACTGGACCGAGTGTGACACCGGTACCCCGCAGCGTGAAGTCCAGGCAGCCGCGGGCCGTGGGGCGGGCGGAGGCTTCTCCTGGGGCCCGGTTTCGCCCTCAGGTCTGAGCAGAGGCCAAACCCGGCCTCCCTGGTCCCAGCCACTGGCGTGGCGTGGAGCGTCACTCCAAGGGCAGTGGCTTTCTGGTAAATTGTGGTCACAGGAAGAAACGGAGTGATGAGTTCCCTGGGAGGCGATCATCTCTGCCTCCCCCGACATCTAAGATGGGGCCCTCTCTGGTACACAAGTGGTGGACAATTTTTTTTCAGTCCTAAGAAATAAGAGTCACAGAAGCAGAAAGAAGAAAAGGAAATAAGAGAAAGAAAAGAAATCTGGGACAAAGCCTCTCTGATCAGTAAGACAAGCCACATGTCTCATTTTAAGCTACATTCACAATTTCTGGGAAGATAAACATGGAACCTTCTCTGGTAAGTTTGAGGAAAAGGCAATAGCACAGCTGGCCGCAGCTGCTGCACTGGAAACCTCCTCTTTTCCTGGGAAGCCTGCTTGGCCACGGGGCTCCGACAGAGACGTCTGTGGTCAGAGACCTTGCATCACGGAGGCCCTGCGACCTGCCGTCACTGCCTGGAAGAGGCCCCACTAAGCACTGGGGACAGTGTGCCAGCTCCCCAGAAAGGCAGGGGAAAGCCCACAGTGACCTTAACACAGTACAGCACACACGCAAATACACTAATGAAATCTGAGCACCTTTGCTCACTTACAGCTGGGAAAACCCATCCCTGAACAGATGATCCCTGAAAGGCCACGACGCCTTCTAGAAAGAACAGGACCAGGCCCACCCAGGACCCAAGGAGAGGCCAAGCTCCCTTCCCAGAAGTTGCCACCGTGCACTCAACGTGGCTGGGAGTCAAGGCTCACCCCATGCGGCACTCTGACCCCAGCCCCCTTTCAAAGGCCACAGAGGCAGGAGAGCACGCAGCACTGACAGCATTTCCGATCACTCACAGATTGGGGGTCAGAGCCCACACAGGCGCCAAGCAGTGACTCCAGTCTTTGGCCCTTCCATGAGGTATACATGAAATTTCTGAGAGCAAACCTGCTTCTTCCACACCAGGGCCTTTCACGGTTTTGACAACATTACCAGTCCCTCCCCAAGTGTCTAGCTGGCCCTTCTACCAGCTCCTTCCCATCAGACCGACAGGCCAGGAGGTGGGCTTGTGTGCAAACAGCCCCATCAGACCCATCATGGTCTTTTCGAAGCCACTCTCTTCTTGGCCATCCCCCTCACCGTTAAGGCACCACCCCCATCCTGGCCACCCCAAGTCAGGCGCTAGAAGCCACAGCCTACTTTACCTCTTCTTCAGATTCTCAAAGCCCCCTGTTGTCACCTGCCCTGGCCCTGTCACTCTCTGCTCTCTGCACACGTGTCTGCACACACGCACCGCTTTCCCAGCTTCTCTCTGCCCAGGAGACAGACGGCAGGGCCCAGGGCAGAGCTCCCTCCCTGCGCTCGGGAAGCAATCAGACCCAGCGCTGGAGAGCGGTTTCCAGCGAGCGCATCTTTGCCCACGTCGCTACGCGGAGAACCCCGCTCGTTCATTCACTAGGCTTTCTGCCTTTGGTGTTTAAAGACCTCCTTAGGGTCTGGGGGTTTCTGGTAAGATACGGTGAAGATCTCCGTGCTCCCTGGTGACAGCTGTTTCCATCCAAACGTCAACACATGTTCAGACAACTGGTGTTCTGACAAGGTGGGAAGTAAGTGACCTGCAAAGGCCCGACTACCCCGGGAAATGAGAGACCTGGGGAGCACTGGGCGAAACTGAGGAAGGCTAGTGACCCCTGCCCAGCATGAGGCTGGCAGTCAAGCCTGCATACAAAGGGAAGAGACAGGAGGATTTCCAAGGCGGGGTGCTTACGGCCCCTCCGCACAGGATGCCCCTCCCCTTCACCCTACGTCCACCCACCGCCATCCCTCTGGGATCCGCTCAGAGGGGCCCCCTGGGTGCCTAGCCAGGGCCGCATCTCCTCTCCCGGCTGAGGGTCCTGGCCATCCGCGTGTGAGTCACCTCTGCATTCCTGTCCCAGCACAGGGGGTTCCTGGGGTGCTCAGCGCCCCCCATAATGGGGCTCCAGCCTGGGGACATTTGGAGAGAACAAAGGGAAGACGCCTTCCCGAGACTGTCTGCGAAGCAAGAGGCAGCAGTGAGGGTGGCCCTCCAGGACTGTGGGGCTGATGCCCTCCTGGCAGGGTTTAGCAGCAGAGGAGACGGTGTGGAGAGCCACTCGGACCTAATCCGACCTCAAGGGGAGCTGGGAAGGGAGAGAGATGTGAACTTGGGGATAAGTTACCACTTTATCTTAGAGCTCAGGACAGGAAGATGGGCACAGCCGGATGCTCCCTGTATTCTAGACAGCAGGCTTTAACACTCTTGGAAGAAAAGAGAGTCCATAGGCTCCCACGGGCTGAAGCTCCTGACTGGGAGCTGGCTCAAGAGGAACAGTCGCCATGGTGACACGCCCCGCGTCCCTGGGAAGGGGAGCCAGAGTCCCCAGGAGCCAATGAGAGTCTGCGAAACAGATGATATGCCAACCAAGTTCCACTTATTTAAAAAATCTAATATGGCCAAGATTATGGTAGGCTGAGAAGAACATGGATTTCAGCAAAGCACTTGACAAGTTTCCCATGTTACCCATATGGACAAGATGGATAAATACAGCTGGACAATGTTAAGGGCAGGAGAATCCATAACTGGCTGGACTAGACGTTCAAGAAGCTGATTAATAAATGGATGTTGACCTCAAGTGACCTCTCTGGAGGGTGCCCAGGGCACTATCAATTACTCTAATGAAGACACGCAGAGTGGGCTTATCCACTATGTGGCTGATGAGGACAGTCTACAAACTGGATAACAGAAGACCAATAAAGATCTCAAAAAGCTGGAGTCACGGGCTCAATTTAACAGATGGAATTTACTAAAGGTCAGTGCTAAGTCCTGTACTTTAAGTCCAAAACACCAACTGCGTTAGATGGAATGAAAGAGATGTTCATGCTGGAATAACAGCAGAAGACATGAAAAAAGACTGGTCTGTAGTTGAACAAGTCAACAGCGTGACTTGACTGTTTAGAAAGGGGGAGGGATGGCACTGTAAGGGACAGTGCAGCAGTCCTGGTGCCAGGCTGAGGGAGCTGCCACCTTGGTCTGCTCTGGGCTCAAGGGAGGGCAAGGGAGGGGTTCAGTGCTGGGATCGCACTCTCAGAGGGTCGTCCTGGGCAGCCTGCCAGATGGTGAGGGACCTGAAGCCAGCCCACAGGAGGGAAGGGGAGGAAGCCATCAGACCTGCTGCTCCAGGAAGGCCTGATCCCGTCCACTTTTGTTCATCGTTGCACCCCACCTGGCACCCGAGAGCCCAGCGCCGTGCCCGGCACACGGGAAGTGCAGCAAGATGGGGTTTGGTCCAGATACGAGAGGCCTTGAAGGTGAATGTGGTCAAGTGTCTGCACATGTTCTCAGAGCTGTCACAGGAAGAGGGGCTAGAGAGACGGGGCACGATTCAGAGGGGGGGGACCCTGCCCTCCTCGGGGAAAGGCAGAAGGCAGGACCAGCAGAACCGGCTGACAAAGGTCCAGGTGGCCGGCCGCTGGGAGGGATTTTCTGTGTTGGTAGAAAGCTGATCTGTGGGACTGCTAAATCCCCTTCTAATCCCACGACATCCATTTGTCTTCTCCTTATCTGGGCCGCCTTTCCGTATCTTAAGGTATCTAGAGGTTTGCCAAACATAATTCTTAAAATCAATGGCACACATTTTTCATGCCTTCCAAAAGAAGTTCACAGATCGTCTCCATCCGGGCTCCTTGTGGGGAGCCACGTTTACTTCCTTCCTTCCTTGTTTCCCGAGCTGAGGCCAGCGTTTCGTCCTCACCGTGATCCTCCTTCTAGCCTTCAGCCTGCTGCAGAGTCCTACTCGGACTGACGTGCAGTGGAGGGGCTGGAGGGAGAGCCGTGACGAGGGGGCAGCTCTCATGGAGCCACTGCTCAGGGGGGTACATGTGCGCCCCCCAACCGGCCCTCCCAGTCAGCCTGGGGTTCTACAGGGTTCTCACACGGACACGGCCTGACCGATCCACGGTCACAACCCAGAAGCAGGACACAGGAGTCTGTCCTTTCCTCACTGGCGCCAAAGGCGGCATTCCCGGGACCCAGAGCAGTCCGCTCTCCAGGCTCCTCGGCTCCCTTAAACCTTGGCTGGAACAGAACTTCTCCCCTAGCCCAGCTCTAGGCTAGAAAGAGAGAAAAGGAAAGGAAACCACATTTACTGACCACATACTAGAGAGCGAATGGGCATCAAATAACGTAACCCTCAAAATGATCACGTGCAGGTTACATTTAAGGAAACTGAGGCTGCAGGAGTTACGTAGCTTGATGGGGCCAGGATTCAAGTCCAGAGCTGTGGGTGTGGCGCTGCCATGGGTGGCAGGCAGGAGGGGTCTGAACTCCAGGGGGCAGCACGTGTGGCGAGAGGCAGTCTCACCTCTCTGAGCCTTGGCCGCCCTGCCTGCAAAGCAGGGACAACACAGCCAGCTGTCCTAGGAGGTACTGTGAGGGCTGGAAGGGGCCCACAGCCAACGTGGGCTTCTGCTACAGTCCACAGCCCCGTGCCGGGCAGGCTCCCTTTCGGGACCAGGACGGTGCTTTCTTCACCGTCTTCCTTTCTCTTCCTTTTTCTATTTTATTTTTTGGTGGCGGTTTTAACAAAACGCTGATCCTCTGCACGGAGCGAGCGGCGCAGAGCAGATGAAAGCGAGGATGTGCCGTGGGCTCCGTGGCGCAATTAGCATTCTCCTAAACAAACGGGCTTCAGCAGAGCTGTAATTAAGCAGGCCTGTAATTAAGTGTATGCCCTTTATCATAACGATCATGCTGGAAAATGGCATGATGTATGGAGCTCTGTTATTAATGCTGTAATCCCAAACCGAAGTGCGAGTACATAGAAATCAGCGTGTCAGGCCTGTCACCGGAGTGTTTGTAAAATACATTAAAGAGAAAAGCCGGGAAACAATGAGCTCATTCAACTGTTCTTTTCACAATCAGGCTCTACAAGTCAAGAGGATTGTGAATGCTTACAGAATCTGCAACGTTTCAACAAATAAAGCTCTAATCTGCTACTGTATTAATACCACCCCCTATTCTAAAGAAGGAAAGGAGGAAGGGGGTGATTTTTTTTTTTTTTCCCCCAACTGACCGGGATACCTGCCTTTGCTTTCCTAGGGGAAGAAGTCCAATTTGCGTGCCGTATCTGTTTGGACATAAAATTGGATTTCGGCTTTTGCGCAGACGGCTCTGCCATGAACCTCTAGGAACTCTGCCTGGCAAGGGGACAGGGTCACAGCTCCTGCGTACGGGAGCTACTGTGTAACTGTACTTGCCGGGGCAATCCCTCAGAGCCCTCCCTTGATTCTCCCCTCCAAATGCACGCCTGTGGACTTCTGAGGGCTCAGCACAAACCCACCGCTGACCAGCTCCCAAAGGCACCGGGCCGGGAGCAGCACATCTCCTTGGTCAGGCCTGCCGATTCCTTCCTCAACGAGGAAATGCTCCGATTGACACATGCATTAATTTCAACGCACTTGATAAAGAGATTCGTAAAGTCATGCGGTAAAAAATGTAAACTTTTTAAAAAGACTCCATTACTAGCATCTCAATTGTTGTCTGCTTACAGTTGCCAAGTGGTGTTAAGTGAGCTTGGTCACGGTTCCTCAGAAGTTCTTGCAGAGATGAGGGTGAACAACGTGGCCTGCTGGCAGGCAGTCATTTTCAGAATAAAACTGAATGCAGTTGGAGTGGTAGGAGACCTTTCATTCTGTGGGCCTGCTTGGGGTTCAGAGCTGTACATAATCAGTAACCTGGCCCTTTCTTCTCCCCATTTCCTGCGGCCTTTCAAAGGTTCTTTACAATGTGTGATGGGAAAAGTGCCAGCAACTCTAGCTCTCAAGGCCACTTCTCAAAACTCATTTGTAAACCAGAAACACCAAGCCGGTTCGGCTTTCCTGGTGATTTCACTTTGGGGATATTCCTTGGAAGACATCTGTAGACGCCCCAGAGCTGTCTGCTAGGTGACATTCCAATTGAGTTGACACAAGGCCAACAACTTCCTTCTAGATCCCCAAAGTGATTTGTTTTGCCACGTGATTCATAAGCCAAAAGGAGTGATTCATCAGCCACGGCGAGAGCCTCCCGAGTCCCACGCGTGAGGTGCCTCCGAGGAAGGCAAGAGGGGCCTCACGCGCGTGAGCACCCTGGGGCCTGGGCAGGTCACTCAGCCTCCGCGTCTGCCTGTCCTCGGTGAAGGCGGACAGCCGCTCCGCGGCATGGCCGACGGGAGGAAACCAGAGGGGGCCAGGGGCACACCAAGCAGCCCACTGCTTCTTCCGAGGAGCGAATTCAGGTCAGGCCCTCTGCCCCATCTCTGACTTAGGACAAGCGTTCAATCTCTCTGTGCCTGATTCTTTGACCGCAGAAGGAAGGAAATCATACCTGGATTGCTGTGAAGTTTAAATGAGATAAAAGCGTAAGGCTCAGCAGGTCATGGAAGCAACCTAAATGCCCATTGACAGACGATTGGATAAAGAAGATGTGGTGCCCATATACAAAGGAATATTGCTCAGCCATAAAAAGGAACGAAACTGGGACGTTGTTGAGACGTGGATGGACCTAGAGACTGTTATACAGAGTGAAGTAAGTCAGAAAGAGAAAAACAAATATCGTGTATTAATGCATATATGTGGAATCTAGAAAAATGGTACAGATGAACCGGTTTGCAAGGCAGCAATAGAGACACAGATGTAGAGAACAAACGCATGGACACCAAGGGGGGAAAGTGGGGGTGGGATGAACTGCGAGATTGGGATTGACATATATACACTAATATGCATAAAATAGATAAGTAATAAGAACCTGCTGTATAAAAAATAAATAAAATTTTTTAAAAAAGCATAAGGCTCAGGTACAAACTAACTGCTCAGTAACTGTCATCATCACGGCACTAGAGGAAAAGCCCTTTCTCTTCTCCCTGCTTTTACATACAAACACAAGCGCATCCACATTAAATTACGTAACCGGCGGCTGTAACTCCTGATCCAAAGGCTCTTGGAGGTGTGGAAGCGAAGCCTACCCAGGAGGGCTTCACTTGGTGTCCGGACCATGGCTCTCCTGGCATCTGCCTTCCCTTGAGCTGTCACAGGTCGAGCTCAACGGCAGAAGCAGGGCCCAAGCTGGGCCCAGGTGCTAAATGTCCCCTGGAAAAGAGCCCCCAAAGCAAAGAGAAGAAAACTGCCCCTGGGCATCAGGAGGCTAGTTCACCAGGTTAGTCAGAAACACCGTAATCTTCAAATAAAGGCGCCTTCACACCATAAACGAATATTCTCTGAGGTTCTATTTCGCATGGGTAATTAGGAAGCCCTCCCCCGCATTTCTCTGGCCACCCCCCCCCCCCCCCCCAGGCCTCCAAAACACGGAGCACCTGACAGTAACTGTCACTTTAGCCCTGCAGCCTGCTTCACCCTTCCCCGTCCCCACATCCTGGGAGGAAGCTGAGGGCCCTCCAGCCCTCCTACACCCCTCCTTCTGGAGTAACCACCCAGGGGGCCCCATGGGCTTTGCAGCAGGACGCCTCGTGGGTCTCTGCTGGGAGGCGGGAGCCCACAGAGGCTGGGCCACGTGCCCCACAGGGACTCTAGATATATGAAGGAGCACATCCTCGCTCTGCTACAGAAATGCATTTTAAAACTTTACGAGTACTTAATGGCTTGGGGCAGAGACCAACTGCATTTTGCTCAAAGTAAAGATAAAATCCAATTAAGTGAGACTTTTCCTTGCTGGCTGTTGAGCGGCTCCTGGGTAAGTCACCGTCACTATGTGTTCACACCTGCTTCCCCAGTGCACACGCACAGAAACTCCTCGGTGAGCTCGAGACCAACAAAAAGGGCTTTGGGTGTGCAGAATAAAAAGCTGAACCGAGGGGCCAACACAGGGGTATTGCCGCCAGGCACATTCCTGGGGAGGCAGGCATGGTCTAAACGCACTGTCCTCCAGCGACTGAGGCAAAGCCTTGATGGGGACGGGACAGGCCTGGGCAGGGCTCGGGCCCCAGCGCAGGAAGATGCGCTTTCATTTCTAGAGCTCTTTTCACCTTCTCAAAACCAACTAATATACATTTTTAAGTTTTATTTTTTTTAACCCCTCAAAAAATGAATACATTCTCTAAAGAAGCAATTCCCATAGTCCAGCTACGTTAAGCACCCCTTGACACCAGAGCCACATCTCAGGGGTCTCCTCGGGGGAAGAGCCGGGGTAGTGGTCTGTGCACAGTCCTTGGGGTCCCCCCCAGCTCATTTCCTATGGGCTTATGTATATGTTTGCATGTACAGAAGAAATGCAGGATTTTTGGGTGTATGTGTTTGTGTTTTTAATAACAATAGCATCACAGCATAACTGTTCTGCAACTTGCTTTTTTCACCTGTCAGAGGGTTTCCGTGTCGGGGTAGCTACAGATCTATCTCAGTCTTTGTTACACCTGCACAGAAGTAAGGGTGGGGTGACAACCGAGCGCCAGCTCATAAGGAGCCTTGATTGCCATTTAAAGTGGCCTGAATGTCCCCGTGAGGGCCCTGGGGAGCCGCTGCAGGGTTTTTGAGCTGGAGAGTGACACACTGTATTTATATTTGAGGGATGTCTCCTAGTCCAGGCACATGAGAGGGAGTTAGGCTGGAGGCAGGACCACCAGGAGGAGGTTCTGACAGTAAATCAAGGGGGGCTGGTGGCCTGGACTAGGCCTGTGACAGTAGGAACGGAGGAGAGGGGACACATGGAGGAATGTTTAGATGGCAGAATCCAGGGATCCCACAACCGGCTGTGGAGGGGTAAGGGAGGAGCAGAGGAGTCAGGGGCGTCTGAGGTTCTGCCTCAAACAGCTGGGAGAAAGGGGTGCCAGGCACGGATGTGGGGGCCAGTGGGGTGGAGTCGGAAGCATGGGGATGAGCCGGTGGGTTCCATTTTGGATGTGTCAGGTTTGAGGGGCTTTTGAGACATCCAAGGGAAGACCCTGGCCGACACTGGTGGGAACACCACGACCAAGAATGCAAGACTGGTTGGTGAGGACTGCCTGGATGCAAGTACAAAAGTGAGCCCTGACGGAGCGACTGGGAGTTACCAGCATGGTGATAACCAAGGACATGAGAGGAGGGAAGATGTTCTGGAAGAAAACACGTGAGGATAGAGGCAGGCCCAGGACGAACACTGAGGGATGCTGACAGTTAACACTCAGGTTGAAGAAGAGAAGTTGGCAAAACAATGCGAAGAAGATTAGAAGGTACTCGGTGATGATGGATCAAAAAATTGGAGGTGTTAGTATAAACTTGGTTTTAATAAGCAGATATATGTCTGTGAGTCTGTTTCTGTTTTGTAGATAGGTTCATTTATGCCATATTTTAGATTCCACATATAAGTGAAGTTATATGGTATTTCTCTTTCTCTTTCTTACTTCACTTAGTATGATAATCTCTAGGTCCATCCATGTTGCTACAAATGGCATTATCTCATTTTTTTTTATGGCTGAGTAGTATTCCGTTGTAGAAAGAACAGATTTGTGGTTGCCAAGGGGGAGGGGAGGAGGGAGAGGGATGGACTGGGAGTTTGGGGTTAGTAGATGCAAACTATTACATTTGGAATGGATAAACAAGGTCCTACTGTATAGCACAAGGAACTGTATCCGATCTCCCTGTATAAACCATAATGGAAAAGAATATTAAAAAAAAAGAATGTATACATATATATATATATATGTATGTATAATTGAGTCACTTTGCTCTACAGCGGAAATTAGCACAACATTGAAGATCAACTATACTTCAAAAAAGGAAAAGTAGGTATACGTGAAAATACATGTAGATACGTATATGTAAATACACATGTACATTTACATGCACGTGTATGTGCTCCAACACACACACACGTAATATATTTCTATTTGCTGAGGCCCTAGAAGCAATGGCACCTCGAGAGTGATGAGCATACCCAGTGCCCAGCTTTTGGTTTCCAGGATTCTCCTCTCAAAGAAATAGGGCTCTTTGGAGAAATGGCTGATTCAGCACTGAGCAGGGAAGGAACACACCTGGGACATCTTGTTGCACCAGAAAGTAAAGACGTTCTCTAAGAATCGGGGAAATGCATCAGAGGGACACAGGAGCCAGGGCTCCCAAGGGCTAAATATGGAAAAAATTTGAGCATCAAAATAAATACTGATAAGAATGAATAAGAATCCACTAGTCCACATCAATACACACAAACTGGGGATAAGGGAAAGCTCTTCCTTATAATAAAATGCCAAGTAAGAAATACTGAGGGATGGAGTTATAAAATGAATGGATGCTAAAACTAGTAGGTGAAAATCTGATGAGGAATGAGCTATTTACATAGTCCTGAAGTATTTCCCACAAATTACATATTAATTACAAAAGGAAAAACAGAAATTTCACAGTGAAGAAACCGGGCACACAGCACTTCAACCACATGATCCCAGTTAATTTTACCAATGCTGGGTCATGCCAACATCATGGACCTCCTGATATGATGCACTGAGAATAAATACCTGTTGAATAAATAACAGTGATGAGAACTGTTCTGGGAGTCAGGGGGCCCACGTGTAGGCCAGTCAGGTCTCAGTGTCCTCATCTGTGAGTGGACGGCTTGGGCCACATCAGCCACTTGGCTAGAGCTCATCTGGCAACTTTAAAAAATTATTACTGCTGCCTGTTGTTCCTCCCCCAGAGGTTCTGATTTACTTGGTCTGAGGGTGGACTCTGGGCTCCCAGGTGAGCATATGTGCAGCGAGGTCTGGGCAGCCCTGGGCCATCAGATGATCTCAAAAATCCCTCCCAAGCAGCCGCACAGCACAGGGAGATCAGCTCGGTGCTTTGTGACCAGCTAGAGAGGTGGGATAGGGAGGGTGGGAGGGAGGGAGACGCAAGAGGGAAGAGATATGGGGACATATGTATAACTGATTCACTTTGTTATAAAGCAGAAACTAACACACCATTGTAAAGCAATTATACTCCAATAAAGATGTTTAAAAAAAAAATCCCTCCCAACCCTGACATTCTCGGTCTCACAAACCGTAACAATCACCGTCAGTATTAAATAAGCGTTGGTGATTTGAGACCCGGATGTAAACCTCGGAAGATACAACGCACAAAATCCACCAAGGCTGGCCCATCCCAGGCAACGTGATTTCTCCAGCCCTCCTCTAGGTTCTACTCAAACAGCCTTCTCCAAAGCAACAATCAGGAAGAGTTATAGCAGGTTCTGGGCCAGATGCCTCCCCTCCCCTCCCCTCCCCTCCCCACCCCTGGAGTCAAAGGGCAAGGAGAGAAGGTGTCCCAGGGCGTCCGGGTGTCTACAGCCAGCGCTGACCCACGCTCCAGAGAGCACTGTCCAGGGAACAGCGTCGGGGCACTTACACACGTGCCCTCTTGAACCTCCCAGCAGCCCCGTGGGTGTCGCCATCCCCACTCTGCCAAAGGGACCTGAAGCCCAGGAGATGGGCCGTGGTCAGGGCCGCAAAGCTGGTACAGAAAGGGAGCTCTTCCAATCCACTGCCTTCCCACCACTTGAGGAAGAGGTGGGAACACCTCCCTACGTGGCATGAAGGAGTCATCCAAGGATGGAAGCAGAAAGGTATAATCGAGAAGGGCGAACATGTGAACGGAAGGTACGCAGAGCTGGAAGGTGTTAAGAAGCCAGCATGCGCGGGGTCTTCATGGTGTCTTCTGGGCTCTCGCCTCAGTGGCCCAGACAGACATACCTGCCCCAGGGATCTTTGGAGTTGGCTTTCAATGCAGGTCTCCTTAGGCTATTCCCTTACTTAAAATCTTCAACTGTTTCCTCAGGTTTAAGGGGTGATGTCCAAATGCCTCAGCCCAGGCCCTCACAGGCTGACCCCAACCTAGCTTTGTGGTCTAGCTGCCCTCCCACCCTGGCTCCCCACACCTTGGGATCTAGCTACGCCAACCTCCTCACCATTTCCTGACCAAGCCATGCATTCTGTATGCGATATGCCCTTCTCCTTGCTGTGTGCTCGGCCTGGAGAGCCCACTCCTGCCTGTGAACCCCCCAAACCAGCTGAAAGTTACCCATGTGGGTCACCTTCCGAGCTGTCACTCACTGGAGTCAGTGCCCTTGCTCCCACTGCCTCTGTGCTGCAATCATCCATCCCAATGCCTTTCCCCAGATGACAAGCTCCAGGCTAGCCCAGGGCCTGCAAGGATGAGGCGATGGACAGATAAATGATGCAAGGCCACCTTTCCGAAAAAAGCTGTTTCAAGATGGGAATTCTCTAGGACTCTGTGAAACAGAGACGTTCTAACTCCTTTTCTTCCGATTCCTTGATCAATGAATAAGCTTTTGATTACTTGTCTGTTTGCCCAAGTACTTTAACAATAGGATAGTAGGCCTGAGCATCACACAAACTGGAAAGGTATAACCTCGTTATAACTCTTAAGATTTGAAAAAAAAGACTGCCCACAGGTTAAAGGAAAATGGTACAAAATGTGACACTCTGGTACCACAGCACAGAGATCTTCTGATCGTGATTAGTGGGGTCACATTCCCCAGGGCCTGGGTGCCCCTGAGTGAATGGGAGAACTTAGGATGAGTGCCCCGGAGCCAAGGCCCTGAGCCCTGGGGTCGGGGGTGGGCCCTGGAGGGGCAGCCACCATGGGAGGCCCCAGGCTTCATCCTCCCCAAGATGCCCAGTGATTCCAAAAGCCCCGCCACAGTGACAGACAGACATGGACCAAATGAAGAGCGACCTGCTACGGGAAGTCTCACAACAGTCGAAATCCGACCTATGTTTACGTAAGACTGCACTGCCTGTGTGCCTTCCAACCAGGTTGTAACTTTATAATAAAACTTAATTTGAAAAGAAAAAAACCCCCATTTCTACACCTTGTATTTTTCTCAAACACTGAACTTCCCAATTCAAAACCAAAGGTCTGGGCTTCCTCCCCTTCATGTAGCTAGACTTGCAGCATCTGTGAGGAGGGTGGTGCCCACAGAGGGTGCGCGATGACAGGAGACGACAGAATTACCACCTGTAGTTGGGACAGGGCACAGGCGGGCACACTGACCGACACAGAGGTGCCTTTCCAATCAGCAGAACGTTCAAGGGACTTTTCTCTGGGAAACAGCTTCTCGGGAAAACAGTACATCACATTTCCAAAATTCAGCTCCAGTGGACAAGCTCCCTGGACCACGGTAATGTGAGGAAAACGAGCAACCACAGACAGAACTGACGCCTCGGCTGACACCCGATCTGATGTGGAATACTGGGGCGTGGGCTCCCTTCTATCTGCTTGCTGCGTCTCCGAAGTACAATGCCACAAATTACCCAGATTTCAGATTTAATATTAACCTTTAAAGGGCATGTCACAGAAATGTATTCTCTAAATATTGGTTGTGAGCTCACTTTGTAAGTCTATCACGGAAAATAGGTGTGAGGCTGCCACCCATCTCTGACTACATCTGTCATGGGCATCTCCCGCCACCTGACAGTAATTCCAACTGAACCCAGCAGTCCCACAGACGAACAATTCAGCCATCCTCGCTAACCACAGTCTGAGCTCAACCTTAAGATTTAATAATAGAGCCTGCTAATACTGCTCTCATTTCTAGAGCTGATGAACTTTCAGAGGCAACATGAGTTGAAATAATGAGTGCGGAGATGACAAAGAATTTTAATCCAAGGTTCTTTGAAATATCCAGTATAATAAGCACTTGTTCCTTTCTACAATGGGCATATAAAAGAGAAATCTAAATAATAATTGCTGTAATCATCTTGAAAAATATGCAGAGATTAATGGTGATTATGAAAATCTGTATAATTGTTCTCTGAAATCATCACTGATGAAGTGGTATCTTGAAATGGCCATAGCCGGAGAACTTTTAACACCGAACTCCATGTGGGCATGGAAACGTGACACTTCAGCTTTCTCCTCGTAAAATTATTACCCTGTGTTTACGAAATTGTTTTTCATCATTTCCAATACGCTGGCCTGCATTTTAACTCTTCATACCAGCGCCCTGAAAAGGTTCTAAGACGCCCTTAATGGGATGCATATGTCATTGTGGTTCAAAGCCCCAAGTTCAACTTGTTATTTATTCAAATAATTAATTACTCTTGTATCCATCGAGCAGTTTGTCATGACACATTAATGACTTGATAGACTTCTATGAACTGGTGAACACAGAACAGCAGAGCGTTTTTATCGTCATTTAATTTTAAAACGATCCTGTGTGAAATTATCTAGTCGTGAGTGATGGGAGCATAAAGAACAGACTCAGCAAAGCCCCTTTTGGATCATTGCTTTATTAATGGCAACGTCAGGGAAATGAAAAATGCTAACATTGTCATATTCCGCTGCTGGGGGGAGATGAATGGCTGGGGGAGAGGGTGAGGGTGCTGAGCGCTCAGGCCAAGTGCACAGGCCCCTCCTGGCGCCAGGCGGGGCGGGGCTCACGCCTTGCACACCCAGAACTCCAGCTCGAGACACCACTTCCACGCCCAGGCTCCCTTTTGAGTTTATGGCTCTCGACGTCTATTGCTTTTGTGCGTGTGGCCCGCGAGTGATATCGAGCAGCCTCACGGAAACATTTCACTTTATTGCTTTGAACGTTAAACGTTATTAATCCAATAGAAAAACGTTAAAGATATTGCTGTCACCTTTAAATGTGAAATGATATTAGGCGCTAAAAAAATGCTGGGTTAGGAGAAAAGATGTTCCCTTAGTTTCTCTGGAGCTTTGAGATAACTGTGCTGGGTTGATGATAAGATAATATTTCTACAGGGCTCACAGCACAACATCTGCTTAAAAGAGATTTCTTTTTTTTTTTATATACAGTGAAAATTGTTTCTCGATTGTTTTAATTACAAACTTGGGGATCTATGCAAACTACTCCCCAGCAGTGTGATTCAAAGACAATAGACCGCAATCCCTGAAGAGCCGCAGCACAGCCGGCGGGCGGGCGGGCATCACGGGGGCTCTGCCTGCACGTGGCCGAGCCCGCGAGGGGACCGTGGCAGAGGCAGCAGGCATTGTTCTGCCCTCTCGGAAAGAGAAGCAAGCAACGGTGGATCTCTTTTTCCTCGCGAGCTTCCTGTTTTGTCTTCCCAATGCCGGTGAGCGGTGAGCGGCTCTACCACCCACCCAGGGGCCTGGAGCCACAGGGACCTGCCCCCTCCCTCACATCTGTCATCAGTTTCTTTAAATCCCAAAGAGGGCGGTCAGTGGTGGCAGCTCACACTGAGTTGAACGGCTCTGTGCAAGCCCCGGTCTAGGTGCTTTCTGTGTACTGAGTTCTCATGACAATCCCATGAGCTTATATATTATTATTATTTAGATCATCATCCTCCTCCCCATTTTACAAGAAACATTCAGGCGAAGGGCAGGTAAGCAACCTGCCTGAGAGCACACGGCCAGCAAGATGCAGAGGAGGAATTGAACCCGGAAGCCTGACTCTTTCCCGCGCCGCCACGGTGCCTCTTAATTCTACCCAGGGATCTCTCTGGAACCTGGCCCCCCTGCCCACCTCTGCTGCCCAGGACCCAGGGGGATGCCCACCCTTCTGACATTAGCGGCTTCGCTACCCCTGGCTCCCTGTAATCTCCTCTCTTACAGAAGCGGATGTGGAAAGAAATGGGGTCCAGGCAGTCGCTTCCACAGTACGTGGGAAGTGCAGTAAAAGTGGAGCACGGCGGGGCAGCTGAAAACGCAGCTGATGTGAGTTGAAACAGGGGTGTTAGAATTCTGAGGATAAACAAGTCAAGGGACGTGGGAAGGCCCATGCCAGCAGTTCGGTGGCCTATTTTGCGGAATGCCCCCCCTTTTCAGGTGGAGACACGTGGGTCAGAGTCTCATGATTTTCACAGGGACATTTCACGCCAGGCGGCCACAAAGCCAGAGCTCAAGCCCAGGTTGCCTGAGGCCCCAGGGCACCTCCGCCCAGGTCCCGCCTTGTTAGGCAGTGAGTGCCGGCCCCACCCGGCGGTCAGGGCCTCGTTTTGCTCTGTCAGGAGGTCTGAGCAGAGCCGCAGCAAGCAACCGTGGCTCGGTGGAGTTCTGCCAGGTTTAGAGGTTGTGAGGTGTATCACAGGTTCATCTAGGGGACCGCCAGGGGGCCCTCAAAGAGACAGAGCCGCTGAGATGGAGCTGCATGAGATCACAGATGCCACAGGCAGGGGAAAAAACAGTGGTTTCAATAGGAGCCCCTATTAGATGGAAAGTCTATTTCCCTAATAGATGGAAAGTCCAGGCAGGTAGTCTCGATCGTAGGGTCACTGCTTCTCATCCAGGGCACCTTCACTCAGGAAGCCGACCACAGGGGCCCTCTCTTTGGAGAGCAATCGCACCCTTCGAGATGACAAGTAGCACCGCCACGGGAGACATGCTGGTCCAGACGGGGGAGGCAGGGAGGGTGGGCACCGGTGAGCCCGGCCTTTGTTAGTGCTTTAAAGACGGTGCCTTCAGAGCTGGCCCCATACTCCAGAGGAGGCAACCTCGCTCTCCAAACCACAGGTTCTCGGACTTCCAGGTGTGTCAGAATGGCCGGGGATGCTCGTTAAAAATGTGAATCCCTAGCCCCAAACCTCCAGAGATGGGCTCAGGCACTTAGGGACAATGGCGCTAGGAGAAACTCCGCTCTGTGCTTAGAGCCAGAGAGCACTTCGCTGAGGGTCTCATGGACCAAACGGCTACAAAGGTCTCATGCGTGCAGCTCCGTGAAGCTTTTCTGCGCAAGCAGGGCTCTCTGTTATCTGTAAGGACTAACCACGGCAGGGAAGGTGGCACCGTAGCACCGGTCACGGCTGTCATTTGGTGAAAGCCTTGGACTTAGTGCCAGGTGCTCTGCTCCACCCTTTCCCTGTCACAACCCTGCCAGACAGACGGGATCACCCTGTCCTATGTCTGCGAGAGGCAAGGGAGCCATGCTTCCAGTCGAAAGGGAAGCCAGCACTGTAACCCACGTCGTCTAGCTCAGAAAGCCGGGCTCTTGACACTCCTACAGCATCTGGTGTCAAGAAACACCAGTGCCAAAGGACAACCAGGGACTCTGCTCACTAATGGATTATTCACTATGCTGTAACCTAACCCTGGATTTCTCTTCGGCCCAGACCCTTCGTGGACTGAGCCTCTGAAACTCATAAGGGAAAAGGAACCCAGAAAGGTCCTTGTTTTCCTGGCTCTGTATCTGTAGTGAGGTTTCTGAGTACTCAGGTTTCTATGGCTTTTACCTTCACTAGTAGGTAAAAAAGATTCACTTAGCTTGTGACTGTCTTTCTGGAATCCAGACAGAAGGCTTCTCTCTCTCTCTCTCTCTCTTTCTCCCTAACTCAAACTGAACTCTTCACATTTTGAAGCTGAGGGACACATTTCTCACTTGTACTGGATTCTCGAGTTTCCTTCTTAAACCTTTCTGTGCTTCTCTGAGTGATGACTTCCAGCCACTTGAAAATCTGCCCTGGATTTTTTTTTTTTTTTTTTTTTGCGGTACACAGGCCTCTCACTGTTGTGGCCTCTCCTGTTGCGGAGCACAGGCTCTGGACACGCAGGCTCAGCCGCTCCGCGGCATGTGGGATCCTCCCAGACCGGGGCATGAACCCGTGTCCCCTGCATTGGCAGGCGGACTCTCAACCACTGCGCCACCAGGAAAGCCCCTGCCCTGGATTTTTTAAAGGGACCCTTTGGTCAGAACAAAGTGTGAAAGTCCACATTTCAATGGGAACAAACAGCTCAAAAAGACACACCTAAGTGACTTCTCCACCAGGAGGCTTTCAGGGCTGCTGCAGTAACTTGGGAGGAAAAGCTGCATGCCAGGAGCCGGGAACCATCGAGAAAGGCAGGTCAGTAGGAAACCAGGAGCCTGTTCTTAAAAATACTTTCCTTAAAGCCCCAGGGGAAGGGGAATATTACGTGAATTAAAAAAGAAAAAAAAAACGACCAGACCCCTCGGGGGAACACAAACCCTGCAGGTGGGCACAGCTCTAGGCCCGTGGGGAGGGAGGGCTCGGCCAGGCCGAGGAGCACTGACACCACAGTCCTGAGCAGCCCCGGTGGACGCCTCGCAACTGTCCTCTGGGCCGCACGCCCATGATTTTATGGAGTGAGAGGTGACACTTCCCCATTTCTGGGGTCGTCTGCAGTGTGATCGGAAGTAGAGAAGGCAGAAAGGGGAGCTGTCCTTGCCCCTGAAACAGCCTCCCCCTCGGTACTCAGTATTCGTGGTGGCTGCCATTGGCGGAAACCCTGCGGGCCGTGACGTGAAGTAATCTGTCATTTTGCTAAAAGCACAACTGGAATTTCATGAGTGGGGCGTCTGGCCAGCAACTAAGCCCGTCAGACACTCAGCACCTGAATTTCGGCCCAACTGGGATACTTCCCACTTTCCTCCTGCAAAAGCAGCAACTGTCTATCTATGTATCTATCTATCTATCTATATTTATTTATTTTTGGCTGCATTGGGTCTTCGTTGCTGCGCGCGGGCTTTCTCTAGTTGCGGCTAGCGGGGGCTACTCTTGGTTGCAGTGTGTGGGCTTCTCACTGTGGTGGCTTCTCTTGTTGCAGAGCACGGGCCCTAGGCGCGCAGGTGCGCGGGCTTCAGTAGTTGTGGCACGTGGGCTCTAGAGCACAGGCTCAGTAGTTGTGGCACACGGGCTTAGTTGCTCCGCAGCATGTGGGATCTTCCCGGACCAGGGTTCAAACCCATGTCCCCTGCATTGGCAGGCGGATTCTTAACCACTGTGCCACCAGGGAAGTCCCCAAAGCAGTAACTTTCTTGAATTTTCTTCATTAAAAAAAATTGAGCCCCACAAAGCGCCCCCTGCTGGTGCTGGTGCTGGAAGCGGGAGGGGGAGGGGGAGTCAAAGGTCTAAGAAAGTGAAGGGGCATCTCGGAGGGTGAGGAGAGGGGTCTGGGTTTAATCACAGAGTGGGCTGGGAGGTGGGGCCAGGGCACAGCTGGACTCCGGCACAGCCAGGCGCTGACCACGTGAGGACTGCTCACCAAGGGAAAGAGGAAGGCGCCTGGGTGAGACTGAAGAGCTGTGTGACCTGTGGTGTGAGGATATTCACAGAAAGTACAGATTCTCAAAGGTGGTTCAGGAGCTTTAAAGCAGGGACCCGGGAACACTTCCAAGACTAAAGGCAGCTTGAGAATTTTTGGAGGCCTTTTTGTCTCTTGTGTATTTTACAAAGGGAAGTCGGAGCGGGAACTGTGGGCAGAGGAGGCTGCTGGTGATGGCATCACCACCTGGCTTCAGGGCTGAGGAGAAACACGTGGTGCAGGTGAAACTGGCCTCTGTTAGAAGCAATCACCGTCCCAGACCCAATATCCCGGAGCAAAGGAAGCTTCTGGGTTCTATGTGGCCTAAGAACAACTGCTCCTTGGGCTCCACAGCTGTCTTTATTTTTATTTATTTATTGTTTTTTTTGGCCGCGCTGTGTAGCTTGCGGTATCTTAGTTCCCCGACCAGGGATTGAACCCAGGCCCTGGCAGTGAAACCGCCAAGTCCTAACCACTGGACCGCCAGGGAACCCCCTCGGCAGCTGGCTTTAGAGTCACGCCATCATTTGGAACATCCTGAGCTGGGGCGCGGGAAGGGGCAAAATGGGAACCTGGGCCAACTACGCTGACAGCCTGATTAGCAAAAGCCTGGGTCTTGGCCCAATTCCTTTTTACATAAACAAAACCCACAGTTAAAATTATTATTAATGGTGATGTAATATATGGAGGAATTTACTTAAATGACAAAATTTATTTTAAAAACTTTATAAATGATGTCAGTTTTTATTCAGAGAATCGTTAGTTCTAAAGGTTCACCAACACACGTCACTTTTACGTTACTAGATTTTGTGGGAGAAATTATGTGCTGAAGAGCTGTTTTTAAATTTGGGCATTTGGGAATGTCTTGGGGGATTGTCCCATCAAAACATTTATGGTCTAATTACTGTATTCAGACGAGATGTTCAAGACGACCTGTCAAAGTTCACTATTCTAGAATCACCCATGACCACAAAAACACAACACGGAGCACTAGAAGCACAAAAATCCACCCTCACCCCAATTATTTAGTTGGGTCTTTGTGGGGCTAAAGCATGCAGGGGTTAAAATCAACCATGCCCACACCCCCGGCCACCGCAAACTTGCCCCTACGCTTAGATGGGAAATCCCTTTGGCCATGACCAGGGCCATCACCCCTTTTGCCCAGCACTGGACACTGGCTGTCTCAGTTACCGAGACTGGGGTTCATGGGAGGACCGAGAGCTGTGAACAGTGCCCAAATACAAAACATTTCTTCCAGTAATTAAAAAAAAAAAAATCAATTTTGCCCCATGGGGCTCTAGCGGAACAGAAATCAGCCTGCGGGACGCTGGGAAGAGGCTGGGGCGACGTGCTACGTGGTGGTGAGGTAGCTGGTATAACATTTAAGGGAACGAAGTGGGGCAGTCTCAGAACCTTTGTCGTTAAGAGAACCGAGGGGCAGACAAACACATTTTAACAGCCAAGCTCCTCCTTTCACATATGCGTAAAACCTCTGGAATTTCATAGGAAAAAACTATTTCAAAAGCAATCTTTGAAGTCTGAAAATAAAAGCAGAGAGGCAACGTCTCGGTATAGAAGGATGGTTTCAAACTACTGAAGGCACCAAGGGAAGGCGCTAATGGGCAGGGAGTCGCACCAGGTCAGGGCTACACGCCTGCATGTTTATCTCTGGATGCTTGGCCTTGGCTGTACTGACTGCATCTCCTCCTGGCGCAGCTTTTCCATGATGGGACAAGAGACATTCATCTTCTCTATCTCGCTTTGCCCTCTCGGGGCCTGGATGGTGCCTGGGTTGGTAACGCTGATGATCCAAAGAGAAGGCTGGGCCAGGTGTGCACGTATGTGTGTACCTGCGTGTGTGTGCATATGCGCACACGTGTGTGGATGAGAAAGTGGCACAGCGAGAAGAAAGAGACCACTCGAGCCCCACATGTGTGACTACCGACCTCTTCCACGAAGCCCCGGGCACACACAGGGCCCGTGATGTTGGCAACCCAGTTCCTTCACAGTCCGCAGGGACAGACAGAAAACAGTCACGGAAATTTCCAACAGTAGCGTTGACAATAAAACTCCAAACTTGAGAACGTGGCAGGGACAAATGGGGATGGCCCTCGGGGTGTCTCTGCTGCCCTGGCCAGGTCCCTGGCCGCCCCCACTCATCCCCCCCCCGCCGCTGCCAGCACCGTTCACGCACCAGGAAGTTCCCACCCTGTGGGCAGGGATGCCGAGGACCAGCTGACCTGGGGAGGGCTCACAGGGAGGTGGCGCCTTCACGGGGTTTTGTGTACATGACACTGGCACAGGCAAAAACAGATGCTCAGTGAAAGCCTGCTGCATGGAGGAAATCGGGATTCCATCCTTACGCATCTCACAGCTGACCGGGCACTTCAGCACATCTTCCTTGTGGTCTGTCCCACAATCCCCATTTGACAGAAGATGAGCTGAAGCTGGAAGGTGAGTGACTTGTCCTAGGAGCAGAGCTGTGACGCGAGTCCAGGGCTTTTAAAATGAAGCCACGCTGTCCTGCAGCCAACCCCCCGCCCCCCCGCCCAATGCTAGCAGGTCACTCGTCCCAGAGAAAGAGCTGCACCGTGGCCTGCAGAGAGGCCTGGAGTGCTACGTGCTTCACGGTGCTTTTATTTTGGCCTCAGTCGGCATCTACCCTTGAACTTCTCTTCCTTCCTCCCTCCTATGATATTTCAATTACTATTTCAATTATTATTGCAAGCACTTCGGCCAAAAAGCTCACTCCAACCCCAAATCACTGCACCCCAAACACACAGGTCTGAGAGAGCCCATGCGTGGTGGAAGAGGGTTCTGACAGCTCTGCCCTTCTCTGGCTGAAACCCTTTTCGCCTATTCACCAGCACAGAGGCTGACAGCTCCCCTGTTATTTCCAGCAATATTTGGAATAGAACCGATTTCCAGGACAGCCAAACCACCTGGAGGCCCCATGAAATTCGTTACTGCGGTTGTCCCCAAATCACCACACAGACTGTGCTCCGTGGGGGACACGTCTCCCCAGCCCCAGGCCCACGTGCACGGCAGAGCTGTGCCGCCTCCTGAGGGAGAGCCCCTGGCCGGGGCAGGGCCGCCTTCTCTGCCTTTTACGGCCCAGAATCAAGCAGTGACTGGTGGGGAGCAGAGCTTCAGGGTTTAATAAACGACTGGCTGAAAGGCCTACACCCAACACCAGCAACAACGCAAGTTCTACTCGAGAGCCCCGGTCGTGTGCAGGTGTGCACCTGCGTGTATGCACGCGGCCACACGAGCACACAGCTTCATGGGCACACACGACATGAAGACCCTCCCGGGCACTCCGTAACCTCTCTCCTTCCTCCATCTTCCAGAGGAAAACGAGGCCCCTCATTTCGAACGTCTGCACAGGGCTTTGACGAGCTGCCCTGCTCCCCTGTGCACAGGGGCTGAGGGAACGGGGTTTCTTGTACAAACCGTCACACGAGCGGTAAGCGGGTCCGAGGAGTGAAGCAGCGTGACTCTCATCACCGCCAAGCCCGGGACATTCCAGGTGGCTCCAGTTAGCCAACCGGCCTGGCATTTACACAGAGTGAGCTCAGCAAACAGCTCGGGACGATCACACGGTTCACCTAAGTTGCTTTTCACTGCTTACCTGTGACCAGAGGCTGTGCGAACGGCGTATCTTTAAAGTTAAATCAGAAAGACAGATACATCAGGTATCTGTGCGTAAGTCAGGTGCATGCTGGGCGCCCAGCCAGGCCCTGAGCGTTTCCTCTTCCCGCCTCGGGAAGGCAGGGGCGAGGGCAGTCCCACCTCGACCTCCCGGGCCTGCTTCTCTGAGAGCCCTGCTGTGGCCTGGCGCCTGGGCCCCTCCTCAGAGCACCAAAGGACCTGCAGGTGTAGCCAGCCCTCAGGGTCATCCCCTCGGCAGGGGCCCACCGTGCGGCCCCGATGGCTCTTCCTCGCTGCCGCCCCCAGCCCACGCTCTGCTCCCACTGTGGGCCAGGCCATTCACCTCGTTGAATCCTCACTGTATTCTCCGAGGACGCTTTTCGTGCCTCCCTTTCTGTTTCTACAGCTGAGGAAACTGAGGCCCAGATGGTGAGGGGCCTGCCTCCTGATCACAGTCTGGGGTGAAAGGCAGAGCTGGGGGAGACTCGACCCCCTGGGCCCCTTGCACCTCCTCTGACCCCTACCCTTCCAGTGATGCGAAGATGTCACCAGCGAGGAGCTAGGCCACAACCTGGGGTGGAACAGAGGCCTGACGGTCCAGACGCCCCTACCGTAGTGTCTCGCATTTCAGGCTGCAGAGAGTGGCTGGTCTGCACCCACAGGCCCGCAAGACGCCCCTGGGATCCCGCAGCTGCCCTAGTGACCTCAGTCCCGGGTGCCAGCCCCGAGTAAGGGCAACTGCCCTTTCAGCCTCCACCACACACTGGACACTGGAGTGTGACGACTGAGTAGCTGCAGGACCAGCCTGCCTGAGCTGTGTGACTATGGGTAAGTTAACTAAGCTCTCTGTGCTTTCATTTCTGCATCTGTAAGCTGGGATTAATGATACCTACACCCCTTAGGGCTGTTAGGAGTAGAGAAATGGTTTGGGTAAAGCACTCAGAATAGGGGCCGACACTTCATAAATGCTAGGTAAGTATCTGTTCTTGTTATTATTATTCACTTCCCAAACATGAAAGAAAATGACCAACGTCTATTCTGGAAACGCTCCGTCGCTGTGCCCTCCCCCCAACCTACAAAAACCAGTTTCCTGTAAATAATCCTCACACAGGGAGGGCACAGGACGGGGAGGGGGGCGTCCCTGATCCACGAGGCTGCTGTGACATGACAAATAAGCCGCAGGCTGACAATGTCTCCAAGACATATTGGAGTTTACTTTGTCGTTTGGGCTTGCCATCTGTGCCACACCGCCGGGGGCCGGCTTCCCAGGCTGCTCTGGGAGCACACAGGAGAGTCCACCAGTCCCTGGACAGATCTGCAAGCTCAGCAGGCCATCAGTTAGGCAGCCTAATGAGAGGAAATGGAATCTCCCCACCACTTCCCTGGGAGCCAGGCCTTCCTTCCCAGGGAGGGCCTGGGGTCCTGGCTCTACACAAGGCAGGTAACCTGCAGCGCTCATCACCTAGTGGGCCTGCCTGCCTGGGCCGCTCTGCTGCCACTGTGCCGTGGCGCAGGTTGTCAGCCGGAGGGGAGACCGAAAGGCGGTATGAACTTGACCGCAGAGCCCTCGCAGTCAAAGCTATAAACACCAGGAGGCTGGGGGTACAAAGACTGACAAGGCCAAGCACTTTCCTCATGGAGTATCCCGTCCAGGAAACGAGAAAGAAACTGAAACCAAGAGGAGATGGAGAAAGGCTGCGACGGAATTCTGCAGAAGGCACCACGAACGCACCCTGGGGCACCGTCGTGATTTACTGTCTGACCCTGGGAAACCCACTAACCTCTCTGAACCTCTGTGCCTCATTTATAAAATGGGAATAACAGTTAAATAAATTCCTGTAGGAAAGCAATTTCACTCAATGAATAGTATTATTCCTGAAACCAAAGAGAAGCGTGTCACTTGCTCCTCCGTGGGACGGCTGGTCCAAGGAGAGGCGGAGCCAGTCCTTCGCAGTGTGGGTGACGATGCAGCCGTCATCCCAGCCCGGGCACAGCTGCCCACAGGGCTCAGGGCTTACTGGGCCCAGGCCAGGCCTTCCAGGTTCAGAAAATTCTGGGGTCTGAGGGCAGGAAAGGTAGGAAGTGTCTAAATCTGCCCCAGTTATAGGCTGTCCTCACTCTTAACCATGAAGGATGAGCCTCTGCCTTCCTGTGGAAATGAGCCTTGGCGAGGAGGCGCTGGGGCACGTCCACTCTCATCCGAAACCACGCTAACGACAGGAAGCCAGGGAGGCTGTGCCTGTCTGTCAGACACCCAGCCTGAGAGAGAGCACCCGCGGCTCTCTGGGGCCGTGCCCACCTGCCAGGCTCACTTTGGACGTGGCACTGTGCGCCTGTGGCCGCCGAGCCTTCTTCAATGACATATCCACAAGCTGACGAACACGTCTGATTCCCAGCGTCTGATTCGAACGTTTCTGGTGGTGGGTCACAGCAGTGTGGTGGGCGGTACACGCTGAGCACCTGCCCACCGTCCCCAGGGTCTGCCAGGCACTGTGTCACCTACCACACCTGGCCCCCAGGCTGGGCCCTTGGGAGTTTCTCAGTGACTGCTTGCTGAATGAGTGGACGGCTCCGTGAATTCTCACGGCCCGAGTGTGACACGGGTGCAGGGAGCCCTGCGAGCCTGAATGAGAGCAGCCGCAGTTACTGGACGGCGGGGGTCTCCAAAGCCCCCGTGCTCTCCCCTACCCAGCCCCCGCCCCGCGCCTGGTATTCCTGTGTGTGTCCCTGGAGTATCGCCAGGGCATGTGCAAGGCTTCAATAGCACTTCCGATGATCAAAGTTTTAGAGTAAGGGTCTTAAAGTAATTTTTGAAAGATGAAATAGTTGGTGTTTCATGATTGCTCTCTAAGAACAGAATAGCCAGTAGCAGCAATGAGCCCCTTTAGTAACAAAGTAACTATGTGGCAGAGAAAGACTGAGCAGGGCTAGACTTGGTACCATGTGCCAGGGATGGGAGACTCTGAGAGCAGAGTTCCTGTCCACAAGGAGTGGACAAAGCCGATGCAGGGCAGCTGATGTTCACGTGAAGGACACTTGAGAGACCGTGCTCACGCCTGGGTACAAAGGTGGGCTGGACGCACTTGCAGAAGGAAATGGGGCAACAGGAGTCACCAGGGATAAATGGCTTCTGGGAAGAGCTGGGGCTAGGGCGCAGGGCAGGGGCTGGGGAGGACGTGGAGGGGACAGGAAGGCTCTCTGGGGCAGGAGGAAGCCCAAAGCAAGGCCCCTGTGGGCAGCGCCCTGCGGACCCTTACCGCCGGAGCAGAGGGAAGAGTGACCAGGCCCACAGCCTCAGGGCCCGTGCTAAGAACTTGAGAGCCAACGTGGGACAAGAACATTATAGGACTTAAGGCCCCAAACACAAACTGGAACAAAAAGGGGGAATTTTATTTTCATGAAAGGTAAAATACACAGTCATAAACCTTCATGGCCTGAATAACACTACTTTGAAACAAACAAAACCGATGATCGAAATGATAATGACACAAGAAGAAATTTAAAAAACAATAAACGCTACCACCTTTGGTCAAACATGATGGATGGATGGATACATGCATATGGATATAGATCCATTCTTCCTATTTGATCAAAGAACGGTAGTGTGTACGTCAAACACTGTGCCTCACAGAAAGGAGACAGAGTTTCAATTGACGATGGAACATTTACTAAAACTGTTCATGTACTAGATGACAAAGACCCAATAAATGTGAAAAAATAAAAAAATTATAGAGGTCATATTCTCTGACCACCATGCAATAAAATTAGAAATTAACTAAACAAAATCCCAATCACTCAGAAAAAAACGTTTCCTATTATTTAAGTCAAAGAGGCAGTCAAAATTAAAATTATTATGTATTTATAAATGGGAGTACTATATATCAGACTACCATCAAAGCAATACACAAGAATATTTATATAGCTTTAAATACTTTTTACAAAAAATCAAAAAGAACGGAAAACAAATGAGGTGACCTTTCAACCCAAGAAGCTATATAAAAAACCCAGAATAGGCCATAAGAAAGCAGAAAAAAGGAACTAATAAAAATAAAACTAAATGATGAAATGTAAAGCAAAATCCTAATGCCTTTATAAGCAAATAAAAAACTGGTTACTTGAAAAGATAAACAAAACAAATCTTTAGCAAGGATGACTAAGAAAAGGGAAGAAAAAAAGCCCATTTGTGATATATATGACCACAGGTATGCTACTTTTAAAATCAAAATAAACTCTTAGGTGCAATTTTGTACCACTAAACTTTAACATTTAGGTGAAAGGGCTGATTTTTCTTTCAAAGAAAATGTAAATGACAAAACTGACCAAAAAAAGCAGAAAGCCTGAAAAAAAATCACTGTGAAAGAAATTGAAATTGTTGTCCTTCCTCCCAAAGTACCCCTGGCTCCCCCAAATGCTTCCAACTCCATTTAGTTTTTACAGGGTATTGTTTTTTCATTTTCTTTTTCCCCCCAAGAACAGAAATTAAAATATTTTAAAAATATTCTTTTATTTGAAAGAAAAAACTTGATTCTTAGATCACTCAAAAATATCTTAATAAGCATAAACCCAACCTCACATATAAAATACCAAAATCCTAACTTAAATAACAGCAGCTCAAATCTAGTGCCATAAAGAATAATGCACCATAGTAAAATAAGATTTATTTCAGAAATATAGCAATAATTTTCTAAATGCTAAATCATCAAAATAAAAGGATTCATATCAATAAATTAAATGAGTATGAATACAATAATACATGGATAGATTCTGAAGTTATTTTTATATGAACTTGAAATTAGCATCTGAATTAAAAAAACAAAAACAAAAACTGGGACTTCCCTGGCATTCCAGGAGTTAAGACTCCGCACTTCCAATGCAGGGGGTGCAGGTTCAATCCTTGGTCAGGGAACTAAGATCCCACATGCCGCCGTGCGGTGAGGCCAACAAAAAAAAAAACCCCAAACAAAAAACAAACGAAAAGTTAAAAAAAGAAAACCTCCCAGGAAAATAGAAATAGAAGAATCATTCCTTTAGTATGATCAACCTCTCTTTCTTAAATTACTAGCCTACCTTAAACCTGACTGCAGGACACTAGAAACATCTTCACTGAGGTCGGGAACCAGATAAGAATGCAAGCTATTGCTACTATCATTTGCTGCTTTGGATATTCTGGCCAATGATATAAAGCAAGAAAAAGAAATGAGGTATAAATATTATTGAAGAGACAAAATCATATTTGCAGATGACATTGTTGTCTACAGAGAAAACCCAAGTAATCAGTTGGAAGCTACTGGAAATAACAAGCAAACAGAGAGGTGGCCAGTTACAAAATGAATATTCAAAAACCAACAGTAGCTTTTAAAATATATATAAGCAATCCCCAGTTAAAACATAATGGACAAAGCAACGCCAACAACAAATTTAAAACCTAGGAATTAGATAATCAGGAAGAAAACTGTAATACTTTACTGCATGATATAAAAGAACATTTGAATGGATGGAGTGTCGTATTACGTTTCTAGAAGGAAAGATCAAGTATTTTAAAGATGATCATTCTCCCCAAATTAAGTTATAACTTCAATATTTTCTCAGTCAAAATCTTGAAAGTATTCTCCTTGGAACTTAAAGTGATTCCAAATGTCAACTGGGTAAAAGGTTGAGATAGAATTACCAGGAACATTTTGAAAATCAACTACAAAGAATAATAAGACAGGATATCAAAACATACACATGTATAATACTTAGAGGTGTGATTCTCTCATTAGAATATGCATTCAAGCCAACGGAACAGGACATAAGCCACAAAATATATCACAGTAGACAACGAAGGTTAATGTAAGATTGTTTTCAAGTAAGTTGGTAAAACAAGATTATTTAATAAGTAGCACCAGGACAATGATAAATAATTTGGGAGAACATAGTTAGATCCTTATCTCATGTCGTATATCAAGTTATAGAAGAAATTCAGATTTAAATGTTAAAGAAAAGGAAGGTACCAGAATACACATGAGATAGAGAAGGTCTTTCTAAAATGTGATGGCAAAGGCACAACAAATAAAGGAAAAGCAAAATTAAAGGTCAAACCACAAACTGGAAAAAGGCAGTAGTAACATGAGAGCACGTCCTTAAAGACCCTGTCCTTAGGGAGCTGCTGCAACTCAATCAGCAAAAGCCAGACTTCAACAGAAGAGAGGGAGGGTGGGTACAGGAAAGAACTGGAGGGATCCGGGTGGCCAAGCCACACGGGGAACAGCCGGCTCACTATCTCACCTTCCAAATTGATAAGGAGTTGGGAAAACAACAGCCAGCTGGTAAAGGCTTCAGGGAAAGCAAGGGTTAGGTGGAAGTGTAAATGGATTCAACCATTTTGGTGGGCAATCTGTCATTACGCATCAAAATGTTTAAAAATGCACACTTAACCTAAGGAACAAAGACTCATCTAAAGGAATGCTCACCAAAGTATAACTTTGAGAAGTGAGGACAACAGAAGTATCCAGTCACAGAGGACTGGTTAGAAAAAGTGCACTGGATCCATGAGGAAGACTGTGCAAACGTTCAATTCGCCCTGAGGAAGGCTCTGGAAATGATGAGTAAAAAGGAGCGCGTCTCCAGATGGAGCGGACATTCTAAGGAATAAAAAGGAGCTGCTGAGACATTCAACAACGAATCTCGAAAACATCACACCGAGTGACAACAAAACTACACACTGTATGATTCCATTTATGGTACATGAAACACATGAATGACTGCCAGAGACTTGGGGGGAGGTGCAGGAAATGACTGGAAACAGGAAAAAGAGAACTTTGGGGGGTAATTGAAAAATTCTATATCTTACTTCTGGTGGTAGTTACATGACATTTATCATGTGATCTGACATTTGTCAAAACTCATTAACTGTACACATTATAGTTTTAATAAATACGCAATAAACTTAAGGGTGAATTTTATTGTATGTAAATTATACCTCAATAAATCTAACATAAAACCCCATAATGGATGGTTAGGTAGAAATATACTTTTATATATAAATATATATGATATATACCCTAAAATAATTGTTTCTCTGGATAACGGGATTATGAGTGATACTTATCTTCTGCCCTATGCTTTTATATATTTTCCAACTTTTCTACTTTTATCAATCAGAAAAGTTTGTGTCTATTTTGATAAAAAATATCAATGAACTGTTCCGTCTAGCAACAAACTTTTTCTTAGGTTCTTATGGGAACCGCTGAGTCCCACCAGCCCTGAGGCAGAACTTTCTGGAGCACCTCTGTTCCAGTCCCTGCAGGTACCTGGCTCTCAACAGGTGCTCAGAAGGGGGGTGGGAGGGCCGAGCAGCAAGAAGGACCACCTGGCTCAAGAGCTTCATTTTGCAGCTGGGAAAACTGAATCCCAGGCAAAGGAAGCGACTTTCTCGAGTTTGGAAGTGGTCAAAAATGAGCCTTAAATCCCAGAGGGCAGTGCTATTTCCGCCACACTGGAACACCTGTGAAAATCCCTGAGCGACTCCCTAACCGTCCCAGGAGAATTCAAGCTCCTGATGAGCTGACGATCAGCAGCAGACACTCTAGGCCAACGTTTCCCACACTTCAGGAAACAGTATCTCATGTCCCAGATTCACTTATTTTTATTCCAGTATTATTGCTGACTTTATATTTTTCTTTACACCTGAAAACTCACTTAAAATTTTTTTAAATTAAAAAAATCCCATTTTATTTTTATCCTTTTAAATTTAATTTTTCTGAACTACTTTTTAAAACTCAAAGTTACCATTCCTGGGTGTGTGTTCCCACTCCCCTGTGAGAGGTGGGAGGCCAGGGCCTCCTGGGGAGGAGAATGCACCCCGCACACTGACCTGGCCGGCCTGGACGCCTTGCCACGTCTGACCAGAGGCTTTCAGAGCCACTGGGTGTTTCTTCCAGGTCTCCTGCTCTTCCCCTCTACTCTGAGAACAGCGCGTTGCAGATGGGAGCTGCTCCTGCATCCTGGGTCCCAGAAAGAGATGACAGATGGAGCATTAACCTGCGGTCACCAACTCGGAACTTGAGTGACACACAAAATGGTGGTATGGTAAGCCACCAAGGTTTGGGGGGTTGTTTGCTGACTGCAACAGTACCCAGCAAAGACTGATTAATACACCTGCTTTAATCTTATTCTCAACAATACTATCTGTTGATATGCTATTATGGTTGATATAAGATAATTTTAAAGGCCATCCGCATCTCACACTCCCTCATGGGCACGCGCCCCGTCTTCTGGGAAACACTGCTACGGCCTGAGGAGGGAGTAGATGGGTACCAGAGGAGATGCAGATAAAGAAGCAGCTCCGAAGGGAGGAGATCCTAGGACTACACAGATAAGATTCAGAAAGCTCTGAATGTTCCCCTGCCAACCGTAAGCTGCACTGTCAACTTCATCATTCACTGCGCTCGTGTGTGTGTAACTGTTTTAAGAGTACACATCAACTGTAAGACAGAACCAATATTCAGAAATGTTAAGGTATATAGGGAGAGTACATCTAAGATTCAAGGGATATTGGGAAGCATGGGGAAACCAGAGTCAAGGAGATGACTACATGGCCAGCTATTTCCCTAAGCAGAGAAGTGTCCTGGTTTAACCTTCCCACTCCTGATTCTTCTGAAAACAAAAACCACTCTGACCAGCTAAATATGGAAGGTGCTTACCTACTCTATGACAATAATTTAGATTCTCTGCATAATGGATACCATTTAGCTATCTAGAACTTTCACTCAGCTCTGTCACGTTCTAATAATTAATGGTCCAATTGCTTGGCTCAGGTAAATTACATTTGCATATGCAAATGACGTCTAAATACTCTGTACTATTAATGTTATCACTAATTACATAATAACAGTTACCAATTTCCACACGGATCAAACTTACAGTTTTGTAGCTGTTAGGGAAATTGTGCTTTGTAATTAAGATAATCCTCATTTCCAGATGCTAATTAACTATATAATAATTAGTCTCATTCACTAACGCAAATTAAGCATTTTCATCTTTATTGATAAAGGAGTGGCTTCTTATCAGTTAAGGAAAGATAGCCCTAGAAACCTTGCAGAGAAATACTTTTCCCCTCTAAAGGTTAAAAGGTAAATCCATTTTTATCAGTCTCATTTGAGAATGCAAATTAGGTCTGATTAATCAACTCAAAGATAAATGTGCTCGTCTGATTTCAGGACAGAATGTATAGCTTACCCAGTTCATTTCTTTTCCCCTTATAAATACCCAGATAAACAGAGTCACAAGCAGAAGTCCTCCTAGCAGAAGTAATTCATCTATGGTCAGAGGAGAGCCGGGCAACACGTGTCCCTCCACTACGCTACCTTGTGTTCCCCCTTCAAGGATCAGGGCAGCGTCTCGAAGGACCTGTGTGCTCATGGACCAGCCACAGTGGGAACGGGCGAGAAGAGAGTTTTGGGAGTAAAAACAGAGGAAAATGGGAAAGCCACATTTGCTTGGATTATTAAGTTTTCTGTGCTCCAAACAGAATACAAACTGGCACCTCCCATCGTGACTAATGAGGGCTGCCTCCGCGAGAACAGAAGGGCTGACAGCCAGCGAGGCCTAGCTGGCAGGTCCCAGCCCAGGCCTCGCCGCATTCATCATCCGCTAAACCAATCCACCAATTCTGCACCACCATTTGTCATTAATTATGCTAATCAGCACACCATTACTCTCTGATGACACTGTAGCTGTTATTAGCTAGTTATGGCTTTTCAGAAGCACAACTTATTGTGCACGCAGGGGCCGTGCATGCATTAGCCTACAGGGAAGAAATGTCCAATTATGAAAAGAAGAAATTTGCTATTATCTTTTTATAACAAACCAATTTAGTAATTAGAAAAGTCTCTGAACTCATAGGTTCTTTTTTTTTCTTCCCCTAAAATAATTGTAAACCACCTCCCCCCCCAAAAAAAAGTGCTTTTCAACATTTCTCTGAAAGAAAAAGAAATACCAACAGAGATTTTTTTGTGACACGCCTGGAAGTGGGGCCTGGGGAATGACTGTGCACAAGCGCGGGGCACACAGAGACTCTGGTGGGCTGGGTTTTTCTTTCCAATTTTGAATTTGCAGGACCACTTTATTATGTATATTTCAGTCACTAGGAATGCCTACGAAAGCACACCCACGCGACCTTTTACAGTTCACTTACGGCAGATCGAAGCTGTTCACGTAACGCTGCCAGGCTGTGCACACCTCACCTGGCAGATGCTTCCAGGAGAAGCACAGCAACAGCCCACTTTAACCCTCCCGTGCCCCAACGATACCGCCAAGGGCGTCGACGCCACTCAGATGACCTTGGAGACAGACGATTTGGCCAAATTAGCACATGTCCTGTGCACGGTGTGGGGCTGTGCTCAGGGCTGGCAGAAGGAGGGAGTCGTCTGGGTCAGCAGTCAGACCAAGTCAGGGGAGACTGTTTTCCAAAACTTAAGGCTCCACAGAGGGTCTGCCCTGACTCTGCGTGTCAGCAGGGCTGACCTGGGGGCTCTTGTGCAAACCAGGTTCTAAGCCCAAATTGTTGTGTTCAGGCTGGAGTCGTTACCATTAGTTTTAGAAGCTTAGTCTGTATTAAGAGCTCATTAATATCATCAGAGTAAATGGGCCTATTAAAACATCTTTAAGCAATATCTGAACATAAATCTCCCTAAACTATATTTAATGACTGTACTTAAGATACATTATATGCAAGTCTTAATGAGACATTAGATAGCATTTTGAAGATTAAAATTAGAGAACCCATATAAAGTCTGTCCACTTAATGTAGCCTTAAGCTATACTGATGAAAGCATTACTACGAAATTATTGCTGCGTTAGAACAAATATTTTTAATCATGTCTGATTTATGCATTCTCTTTCTCATATAATTTTCATTTTCACAAAATACATTTTGAGTTTACAAAAGAGGGCATGCGAAAGGTTTGAAGCGTTTGAAGTACTCTGGAGGTACAGCAAATACAGAATTTAGTTAGTACTGCTTATTGAAAGCGCTCTGGGCTCCAAATCACATTTCTTTATGCTTGGTTTAATTAGTCATTCCAGTACTACAGGCAGCCAAATATATTTACCTTACCATTTAACTTCCTTCGCAACTAGACTAGATACAAAGTAGACCTTAACCGAAAATATTTTGAAGACCAGAATACAGTACAATCTACACAACACTGGCAGTGGTAACATCTGGGCAGCTAACTGAATCTGTTTTCCTGGGCCCTCTGCAGAGCCCACGCTCCCAGACAGCACCCCTGCCCCGCACCGTGTGCTCCCACCCTCAGCAGACAGCTGGACAGACGTCCTCTGACCTCTGAGGTCTGCAACCTTCTGTTTGTCTGTTTCCCTTGAGCCTGTCATGGAGGCATCAGTGAAGTCCTGCTTCTACTCCGGGGCCCTCGCTGTGAAGAGCAATCAGTGTTGCTAGTAGAAGGATATTTTTTTAAAAAGTTTGATTCCCCCAGGGTTAAGGGGATTGAACCTTTTAAACAGATCCAAATCCACCTCAAGTCTGTTCAAACAAGGAAGCATTCTCAGGGCCTGCGGGAGGACGGCGGTGGGTGTGAGGTGCTGATGCCCAGAACTGAACTAACTGCCCAGAGCAAGCAGTCGGGCCACAGAAAGATCTGCGAGTCTCTCTGTATGAGGGATTCTACTCCATCTGAAATAGAAATGTATATCCCGAGTCTATAAAAATCCTGATAAGACTTATTACCCAGCGGCCTCTTGAAAACAAGTCAAACTTCAGATTATATCCATTAGAAATGCTTTTCTTCTTTATGTACTGTATTTAAAATACTATGCACCCAAACAGGATTCTTCATGCAACAGAAAAATCTATCCGCTTCCCCCTGCTCTTGGGAGTTCTCCCAAAGGAAAGAAACTGCATCTACCCCTGTATCAAGATAAGAGCCTTACAATCTCATTTTGGGGTGCATCTGTTGAGTCCATCATATCCCACTACCAGCTGAACTGTAGAGAGAATGTTATCTGAGAACCTGGACAGGGATAAGCCTAGATTAATGTCACCCGGTAGCACGCAGAGCCTGGACTTGGATCTGACACCAGCGCCAAGATGCTTTGCAAAAATTAACGCTGTAGAAAACGTTAAGAGACGAATTATCATTGGAGCTTTTTAGACTTTTTTTTGGATACTTTATACCAGAGTATAACCACCTTTTATATATGCTATTCAATTATGAAAGACTTCTGGGATTATGTAAATCCAGACAAGTCAACTGGTGACACCTCTCTTAATAGAATGAGATTATCTCGGCTTTTTTTTTCTCCTTCACAGAAGAAGAAAGTAGCACAATTTAAACACTCTGGTCATTAAAAGAAGACCCCTCCTCCAGCATGTAAAATCTGTGGCAACAAGCCTGTTTCCATTTGCTTCTCCCAGATATTCTCTCCCCAAAAGGAACTACGACATGGTACAATTTTGCATTTTTAACTGTATGAATTAGGCATTCTTCATAAATAACAGCTATGTGCTATACACAGGAGCTCCTTTTTATTAGGGACACAGTAATGAACAATGAGCAATGTGTTCTATTATTCTTTGTCAAATCACAAAATGCTACATTAGAATAACTGTGCTGGTCAATGTAATATAGTAGATTAAATTCAACTTCTGTGGAAAAACCACTGTAAAACAGCATGATAAGAAGGCTATAAAAAATTTAATTTTACTCCAAACTCCATCACAAAAAAAATGGTGTGAAAAGTAATTTTGCATAATCAGTACACGCCATCTGGAACAATTAACCAAGTTCTATAGAACTATGAGGATCAGTCATATCTGCTTATTAAAGATCAGAAATTATACAAGTAATAAATCCTTGAAAAAACTAAGCGTACTCCCGCCTGTCAACGCTATTTTAACTTCAAATACTGAAGAACGCCTGATAAGGCTGAAAAGAAGAGATTAATATATGCAAATTACATCCAGCATTTAAAATCCCCACAACTGTCTCCGGTTTTCTGTCCCTTATTGCTGGCTTTATGTTTTATTCATACACCAACTCACCTGTCACTTCATAAGCTATAATATTATGGGGGTATTATTAAACAGCATAAAGCCGTGCTTTAATTGGAAAGCTTCATTGCATTTTCCAATTATTTGGAGTAAATTAAAAGCAGATGCACATAGTTTAATAAGGAGTCTAATATCAGTTCCGGGAAATCAAAATTCATTGTCATTACTAGGTCGTGATAGTTTTGCAAACTGTACTCAATTTCAGAGGTTTTCAAAAGAAAATCTGTCTATGCAATCTGTTAATTGTCATTCGGTTAATAACTGTTTAAATATCCCAACTACACAGCAGCTTCCTATTAAAAAATATTAAACTATGGGGTTTATGCAAGGAAACAAATCGTGCGAGCCACTCCCGGGCTGGGCTGGGCTTTTCAGACTTGCCAGTTCCCCATAAAACAACGGAGGCCCGGAGACACCCACCCACACAGCAGCTTCCCGGGACGGGAGGACAAAGGACAGTGGTTCTGTACTCTGAGCACCAGGGATTGCAGCACGATCAGACAGCTCTCGGTGGGAAAGGGCAGAAGCTGTATTATAAACTGTGCTTCCAGAGGTCCACGCTACTCAGCAAAAAATTAGCTTCCGAAGTTTTAATTGGTCCACCTAAAATAAATCCTAAAATAATCCTAAAATAAAATAAATAAAATTCAATGAGTGAATTAACGGATTCAGGATGCAAACATGGGCAAATCAAAGAAGGCAAACGTCGTGAGCAATTTGTTTTTAAAAAACTGACCCCTGAAGGGCCGTCCCTCACTGGTTCATGACCCGGGAGTGGAGTGTCCCCAAGGCCCTGCAGGGGCTGCCACGGTGCCTACAAGTGGAATGAACCGCCAGACAAAGGACTATATTCCAAGCGGTTACGGATGTAAAGAATGAAATCTTAAAGGTTACTCTTCCTGAAGAATCCTGCTCACGGCTGTAGTAGTATTAGAACTCCGCAGCTACAAGTTGCACACACACAAATATGTGTAGTTAAAGCATTTACAAATGAAAAGTCACAGGAATACTCAAACCAGTACACGTAACCTTTTCATTTTTATACCAAGTGACAGACTTTTTCAAATCCTAGGTGTGTAAATTATAATAGGACAAGCAGTAATTGACTTTTAAACTCCACCCACTGCGAGGGCTACAATTAATCTGTTTTTAGCATAAAAACTGCTGCTCTGCAAAGTTCATAACTTGTAGGCTCTTTTCCCCAATCCAATTAAAACCTAAGAGTCTTTCTAAAAGGTAACAGCACAGAATTTATGCTTCACCTCCCGGTTCAAAGGGCATAGAGGCTAACACCCCAATCATTCAAGGGCAAGCCCCCCCCAGACCAGAGAGGACACCAAATGCTTGAACGTGAGAGAGCCTTTTGGCAAAACAACCAGAAACTATGCTCAAAGATGAAGATAAAAGCAATTCTTGTGCAGTGATCCAAAAAATAGCATCTCTCTCTCTTTTTTCCCAAAATTACCTGTTTTAATAAAGTAGACACACTGTGCCAACTGAACCATTTAATTATCTGCAAAAATGATGAATCAAAACAATAGTTTGCAAAAATAAATGACTAACCTCTGATTAAAATGTCTGTCCTCATTAAATCCAAATAAAAGATACAATATCTTTTAAAAAAAATGTAGTCTGAAGAAAGGAGCAGTCCCTTAGCATCGATAGATACCCTGGCTTCCTCCCCTAAGATGGGGACATCTAAGAAAGTTGTTTAAACTGTTCTCCCAAACCCCAAGAAAGATCGTCTTCAGTGCATGGTGTGTCCTGTGGCTGCCGAGCCAGCCCTCGGCACAAGCCCTGGAGCCGGCACCCGGCCTGGCAGCAGCTCTGGAGCGCAGCGAAGCCTTCATGATGTGCTCGGTGGGTGGCGTGACTCTCATGGACCCTGAAAGCAAGTCCTGGCTCACAGTTACGTAAGGACTCTGGCTCAAGGGTCCTGGGATGACAGGGGCAGGAAAGAAAGAGCCACAAACCAAAAGGCAAAGAAGAAAGAAGTCAAAGTGTTTAGAGGGCTGAGCACGGATATGCTCCTTTCTCAGTCGGAGCTGATTCGATGAGAAGGGAAGGGGAAAACTGGAGGCTCATTTAAATGTTGAGATGTTCTCTTTTAAATTGTTTTACCCAGTAACAAACTTACATCTCATGCAATTACCCATTTCTGAGCTAGGATGGGGGGTTGGTCTTATATGACACCAAGAAGCCCCCTGAACTGGGCAGGGTCCCTCCAGGTGTGAGCTGTGAGTTCTCCTCTGGCCCTGCCTAGTGGACCAGCTGCCCCTCCTGATGGTATTTTAGGCGGGGTGGAGGTGGGGGTCTTACTGCAGGTGACTAAGCCCAGCGCTCCCTGGAACGACAGTGTCTGCGACAGCCATTCAGCTGCCATCTCTGCGGGGCCCGCTCAGCACAAGGCACTTCACATCCATGATCCCTAATCCTCAAGATTCAGAAGAGGAGACGAATGAAATGTTACACAAATTGTCCAAAGTCACGCAGCTGGGAAGGGCGGATACAAAGGGTGGATTTCAAGAAGCAATCCGACGACCAATATCACCGAGCGCCTCCCGCGGGCCGGGCCCTGCTTGGACGCACACCAGTGAATGGGGCGCGTGGTCCTAACCTCCTGGGACGGACCCTGGACTCCAGCAGAGAACTGAGCACTGAACAAGACGTCGTAACGAAAGACAGGTCGCCCTTATTAGAACCGGGAAACCCGTCAGACGGCCAAAGCTTACAAGCAGCATGAATAGCCAAGAGGCTTACGGCCGAAGAAGCTGCCCACGCTGGGCCTATACAAGGTCCAACCACCTTTGGCAGAAGAAGGGTGAGGAGGGCCTGTGTAATTCGTGAGCCAAAGGACCCCCTGACAGGAGTGACACTGACATTTTGTTAGCACAGGGCATATGTAAGGTAAACACAGGAGGCAACGGAACAGAAAGATGGGTGCGTTTATGGCCTCCAGATAGGAGGCGATTAAGTGCTTCTAAGCGTGTCACCAGGAGCAATGCTTGGGGCCAACGAGGCACGCTTTCCTCTCTCCTTCAACATTATGGACGTTGCCTCGCCAGTGGATCATGAGATCGTTCACACTGTGAAACAAGCCAGGCGCGAGAAACTGCTCTAAACAAAGGATCTCAAGCTTGGAGGACAGTTCTGCCTCACTCACCGTCTGAGACGATCGAAACACAAATCTGAGGAGTAAGGAGCCTCGTTCTCCGGGGTGTGTGATAAATACATCCTGTCCAAACCCTAGGCTGGAGCAGTGAAGACTGTGTTTTTAAACATAAAAGGTTAAGACCACCACCGGCCATTTATAAAAAGAGGGAAGAAAGCATTGGGTATTCAGGACACAAACACCAACTGCACAAAAATGGATGGATTCAGGTATTCTGTCCAGAGGGAAGGTGGCTTCACTGCTACAAAACAGATCAGACTGTCTTTTGTCCTAATGTTAGCAGTTAAATGCATTCGTCCTGACATCCTGTGTGACGGACAGAGAGGATAACTCCTGATCTCATCACCGAATTCCGTACAGCCATCCAACCTCTCCCTGAGTTCTGCCGACGCCCACACCTTTACTCACTAAGTTTAAAGACGCTCACCTAGAAGCTGATCCCCTGTGACTACCGTCATAAGTCAGCCAGGCTGGAGCCTGGGAGCTGGGCCACGCGGGAGAGCAGGAGAACCTAGGCAGTGGGGCCAGCAGGACGGGAGCTGCGACCAGGAGCTCAGGAGAGGGTCGCACAGGGTCTGGAATGGCTCAGTGACCTCAGCAGAGGCTGGCACCTTAGGAGGCCCAATCTAGAGAACGAAGCTTCAAAGCGGATGGCACTGAGGTGACTGTCAGTTCAAATAAGAGGCCTATTGTGGGCAGGGTCCGGGAAGTTGGGACAGGGCAAGAAGACGCCTACACTTCAGTCCCAAGGTGTGAAATGGTCTGTTTGCGCTGCCCACTGCCACCACAGGGCTGATGGAAGGCCACAGCAAGGGGACATCCAGGTGCCCAGAGCTCCGCACCCCACCCCACCCCCCGACAAAGGTCTCCGTCTCTGACACAAGACCAGCAGTAGCCTTGCCTACTGATGGAGAGGAGGTTCCTTGAAGCATCTGGAGTATTCCCTTTCCTGGTTGGAAAAGAATCTGAGAAGGGGTGGGAGGGAGGTGCTGTGGAATAATTACAATCATAATCAACACATCTATAGCACCTTCCACGTACCAGGCACGGTTCTAATCTTCACTACAAACCACTGCCATTCCCATTTAACAGACAAGGAAACTGAGGCCCAGAAAGGTGAACCCGCTTGCCTAAGGTCACTCAGCTTCAAGTGAGGGGCTGTGTGCTCACCTCTTCACCGTTCTGCCCAGCAATGGCCAATAGGAGCCACACCGCTCTTGGCAGTGCCCTGCGGACTGGGGGGTCATTGCCAGTCAAGGATCAAAGGCCTCACTCTGATGCGGTCCCAGAGATGAGGGGCCGGGGACCATCTGAGGTTGAAACAACACTGAGACCTAATAAACCGTGAGCCACTCTGGGTGTGTGGGTCCTTCCAACTTCAGTTGACAAAGGCAGGGAAATGGTCCACAGCCAGAAGGAGCGTCCTCCAGGCGGGGGCTGGGAACTTAGGGTCTGGATGGGCTTGAATCTCAGCCCTCCCGCTCACTGGCAGTGTAACTGGGGGCAAATCACTCTCTCAAACCTCAATTTCTCCACCTGTAAAATAAAGATACTTATTTTATGCGGCTTGAAACAAGGCTTGAACGTAGGAACTCAGCAACGCTGGCAGCTGTGCTGTATCTGTAAAATAGGGACAGTAGTGGTAACAGTACAAATCCTGAAGGTTTTCTTGGCAAGGATTTGTTGGGAACGCATGGAAAGGGCTTACTCCAGAGTCTGTACACAGTAAGTGCTAGAAGAAGGCTAGGTATTATTAAAATAAATGAATGCAATCCATTTTAATAAAAGCAAAAACAACTTCAGCTCCCTCAATGTGTTTAAAGAATTTCCCTTAATTGTATCATTTCCCCCTCTCAGCTGACAGTCTATTATTGCGACACAGGGAGAGACAGAGATAGAAAAAGGAACAAAGGGCTAATCCGATATAAGCTGCTCCTAGGCAGGAGTGTTCGGTAAACCTGACGACTTCATTCGCCCCAGAGAAAACCTCTGAAGAAGTGCTAAGAGCAGATGAAGAGCTGGGATTAAGCGTCTTCCCTTTGTTTTCAGCATTTCTCTGGCTAGGCCTTCAGAAAGGACCACAATCACGCTGCCTGCCAGGAAGGGAATTACGATGGGGAAATGGAGGCATATTTCTGCTTAAAAACTAGACAAAGAAGGTAAGCATGCAGGGAGAAAGGTGTCAGAAAGTTGGTTTTTCTCTAACTGTCCGTGTCTGGGAAGTTTATAGTCAAGACAGCGTTTGGATGGAATTTCTCTGAAGTCTGGAGTAAGTACACATTTGCTAGTAACAACTCAGGTATCCCAACCCGAAAAACACACAGGCTCCTTCCCACACAACCCCAGCCCTGGGAGGTGGGTGTTACCACCCCTACCTTAGATACTAGACAGTGGTTGACACAGAGGAAACTTCCAAAAAGTATTAGCTGAACTACAGTTACATTTGAATCACTGATGTTGTTATTACAATTACTGATGTCGAGAGACGTGGGCATTTAGATCCAGAAACGCGTGGTGCCGAGCCTGCCATCACTGGGCTAGCCAGCAGGAGAGGCTGGGCCTGCACCCGGCTCTTCCCACTGCCTCTCCGCTGCCTCACTCGAGGATTTAAGAGGGGGACGTGGCCCATTAAACCAACGCCGCCTACACTCCGCCGTGCCTAAAAACCGAAGCGAGACTGAAGGCACAGCAGGGCGTGGCCACCTTTTAAGAGCACTGAAGTATCTGTCACCTAATAATATTTTTATTTTTCACGATGACGAAACTGGAAGAAGTCGTAACTTTCTCCTGCCGGTGGAGCACAGGAAAAGCAGAAATGAAGGCCTGGAGCGGAAGGCGGCCAGCCCAGCAGCACTTTTCCTCCAAAGACACCAAAGGCACGTTGGAAGATTTTATGGAAAGTCGCCAGCTCACTCTGCCAAGGGCGTCTTTCCTTCCTGCCCTCAAGCCAGCATCCTGTCACCTTCCCGAGAAGGGTTCATGGGCTGCCTGGCACGGAGAGCTGCCAACGTCTAAGTGACGATGCGTGACAGTGGGCCTCGGTTTCCAGGGGGTGCCGAGCCGAGCCCTGCCAGAGCCTTTGCTGCAAGTTTCTCTGGCCTGAGGAAGATGTTTTCGCTGAGCACTCAGAGCGCTCTGACTGCTGAGAAGTAAAATCTCACAGATAAAATCATACAAGGGAGCGCGGGGCCAAGATGAGCCAGTGTGTCCTGAGCGGCAATCCTCATCCAACCTTTGGGCTCCGACTCTGATCACAGCCCTGCAGGGGAGGCGAGTAGGGAGGGAAGTGACGTTCCCGCACTGCCTCCTGATTTATAACACACTCTTCTATATCCTGGATCCTCTCAGCAATCCTGGGAAGCTAGTGGGCGGTTACTGTATTATTTTCCAGGGGTGAATAACTAGCATTGAGTGACCTGCCCAGGGTAACGTAACGCAGGGCCCTTGCACAGCTCCAGCCAGGAGCCATTCACGTGCGTCGTGCAGTGCGGCCATTCACAGTGGCTCTGTGCGATGGCCCCACGTGCTTCTGACCCCAAACGCCCCGTCAGTCACATGCTGAACCTTCTTCCCCACGCTTCCCTCGAAGAGGGAACACGGGGCCTGGCACACGGCAGCGCTGTCTGCTGAATGAACAGGGAAGTGAACAGTCGTTCTGGTCTCTTTGCCTTTAATTACAACCGCATGGATTCAAAAAGGATTGAAGACAGCCTCCATCGTCTCTTCTAAACATAGCCTCTGCTGCCTCAGAGTGCTCCCAGGTGAGATCGCTCTAACACAAAGCAGTGTGGGAGGAGACCAGCAGCCCCAACTGGAAGGGACGCAGACAAGCTTCATGAAGAGGTAGTGTAGGAGCAGGGCTTCAAGCATGGGTCAGCAGAGGAAAGGAGAAGAGACGATGGGGCCACCTGGGCCACGGGACTGGCAGGGGCAGATGCACAGAAAGACACAAAGATGAGGACACGGGGAGCGACCTCGGCTGCTGGGCACAGAGGAAGGGACGCCGGACAGGTGGAGACTGGCCACTGACAGCCCCAACGCCAGGCAGGTGAGGTATGAAAGAACGCAAGGTCTGATCTGAGAGGCTGTGCTTTGGGGACATGAGTCTGCCACCTGGGCAACTGGACTGAGGACTGATAAGCCAGGTCCAGGAAGTGCGAGGCACCAACACCTGGTACCTGCCGGGCCCGAGCCCAGCCAGCCCCGTAAGCGGGGACACAGGAGAACACCAGAGGACCATGCCTGATGCTCAGGTCCAGAAGATGCGCCGGGGGAACTGGACATGGCTCTGGACCTCATCTGTCGTAAGGTGACCCAGAGCCCAGCCAAGGGGTTTCAGGGTCTCTCTCCGCAAAATCCTAGCAGAGGCACTTGCAGAGCGGAGCACCTCGAGTTCCCAAGTGCCCTGCGTGTCTGCCCGCACAAACCGTTCATTAACTCCAGTGACCACGGTGGCTGTATGAAAGCACGTCCAATTAGCCAGGCCTCCATGAATATTTGCACTCTTGAATCTTTCGCATTTCGAAAGGGTTAAAGCTTATTATTAGCATATAATTTACAGTCCTTTCTCCCAGGAAAGGAATAATGCACAGTAAATGCCACATTCATTTTAATAATACATGTTACAGTCTGTGCCCAACATCTGCACAAAGGTAAAGGAGACAGATTTTTTTGACGTGTCCCACTCTGCCATCTAAACACAGGCTTTTTGTTTCTTAAGTGACGGAAGGTTTAATCAAGAAAGCAGGCAATTCATCAATCGAAACAAGGCAGCGTGTGAGCGCCTGACAGCACACACATGGTTGTGTACAGAGCAAACCTGGCCACCTGTCACCCGCACCTTTACGTCAGGATGTACAGATACACTATGCAATAAAGTGCCCACCCACTCCCATTCATTTCTGCTTTTTCTTATTCTATTTTCCTTTTTTGTCAGGGCAGGAATAGATGGATAGGCAAGGGACGCAATGGCTGTTAGAGGGGATGATAAAAATTTATATGTCTTTAAAAGGACTTATTTCCTCCTTGACTTGAGCACCGTTATTATAAATATTTTTTCACTTCGTTGAGGAATTTTCCCCATATGCTATAATCTGGGCCTGCATCAAACTGACGTTCCTCCCGCGGATCCCTGCCACCCTCCCACGTGCTCACCCCCCACCTCTCCAACCAGTCCTAGGTGAGTCTGAAAATCCTCATCGGAGGATAAAGGAAAGGAGGGGTCTGAAGTTCAAGGCCACAAAAGCCGCGTGAACATGTCCATTAATGACAGAGGCCACAGGGGTACCTGCGAATGCAGAGGGCGATTCACATTACTCCGGGGCTCCCACTAGAAGCTGGCGGCCCTTCCCCTCCTATGAGGTTGTCAACCCAATCGCAGGCTGACACTCACCCACATGCATGGGAAAAGGAGAAACACACACACACACACACACACACACACACACACACACACACTCACTCCCCATGCAAACTCTGCAGCATAAACGTGACATGTGGAGCAGCTGTCTGTTAGAACACCTTACACAGAAAAGAACAGCATTTCTCACACACCCTATTGTTTTAGTCCTTTGGTCTCTTCATTTTCTGACCCGGCAGTGCTTTATGACCATGACAGTATTAAGTTTATTTCCGATATTCCAGGTGAGATTTTTTTTTTCCTAATTAAAAGACAGAAATAATGTAATCATCAGAAATGAAAGGAAAATATGTTTGCAGTTGTTGGGTATGCTGCAGATGAGTTTTTAAATGATCACACTGTGAAATATACAGATTTTCTTTCATAATAAGATGAAGGGCTGATGGCAGAAATTTTATCCAGTTGGATGAAATATATAAATCATGAATTTCATAATACTGATAATTAAATGTCCATCTTCCAATTTAAATGAGGACTAGATTAAAACTGCATGGAGAAGGCTGATATTCAGAAATCATTAATTATTTTTAATTGCTTTGCGCTTTCCCGGTCTGATGTCAGAGTTACACGGCTCGTACGGGGTTCTGTGTTTCAGATAAAATTCTCCTTCTCTCTGCACGAGTGTCGTGGCTGAACTGCTGGCCGATGGACTCCAGCTTGTCCACTCTCACACGCTTCCTGATGTCAAACATCTTGAAAAGGGACTGGTTTTTAAGAGGCAACAGCTGTGCAGGGCAATAAGCTGGCTTTTCCAGCAATCAAAAAACAAAAGCAGAAACAAAAACAGAAACAAAAAAAAACCTGAAGAAAACAGAAAAACTAAAGGCAAGGTGACCACAGCCCCTGTCTGCCGGGTCGGTTCCAGGTTCCGGCTTTGTCCTGATGCAACTCTGTGCCCCTTTCACTCTCAAAAGTGACGAAGTGGAAAATAAGTCACGTGGTCAGCCTGGTGCTGACGGACAGATGAAGATGTCAGGCGCTAAAAGGTGCTTCCCTGCACCACGAGGCCTCAGCGCATTTCTGCACGTGGCTCATCCTGAAACTGTGGGCTGAGCTGGAGATGTTTGGTTTTATTACATGCTGGTTTTAATATGCCTCTGCTTTATTACTGTACTAATCTATACGACTGTGTCAGTTTTTTTCAAAACGGAGAAAAACAAGTTCTTTGGTAAAAATTCTTTACATGGCGCTATAAATCAGTTTATAACCACCACAAAAACAAGACTCTTACAGCGTAGTGTCCCATACCTACTGTCACCTGTTCCTTAAGTAAAACCTGCCTCGTGGCTGACAAGACATTCCTAGGTTGGAAAAAACAATCCTGGTGCCTCTGGGCTGAGCTGCTTGTTACAGGGACCCTCGGCACAGGTGGCCCTCAGGTTGGACAGGACGTTGGGGATCTCCCCTTTCCTGACGTCCCCCGAGGTCCCCAGCCTCTAAGGCACAGGACACCCAGCACAAGAGCATTTCTTAAAGAAACATCTTACTCAACTTCCAAACATTTTAGGGGTTCAAACATGAGTGGATCTGCCTCACACGGGCATACAGTCTGTCCTTATCAAACTCACGGAAAGGCGGCTGTTCCCAGCACCTTACAGGGCCCTCTGTACGAAGAAAAATTCACAAAAGGAATAGTTAGGCTCTCCTCGAACAACCAGCTTATTTTTAGGTTGTCCGTAAGGAACTGTTGACTCAGAACCAAATCCAGAATCTCTGCTTCATGCAAAGCCTCACCCACAGCTGCACCCTACTTTGCTATCCTGTATTTTCATTCACTCCTACTTTTCCCCTTCCGTTTTCACTTTGTTACATGCATTTTTGCAGCTACCTTAAATCTTTCTGGAATAGGTGGAAGAGAAATGAGCAAACGGTCAGACACCTAAACATCTAAAAAAATTATAAGGAAACAAAAAGGGAGGATACCATCATCTGGGACTAAAGTAAAAGATGTTCAGGAGAGAGAAGATATTCTTTAAAAGAAAACTAACAGCCACTAAAAGTTCTGACAAGGAAACTTAGGAACTGGGGCTTTGGGACAGAATCTAGAGAAATCAACATGGCCCTGCAGCAAGTCCTCCCAGGAGAAGATCTTAAGGGCGTGTAACTGAGGGAGACACACCGATAAGAACATCGCCAGGAAAGAATGAGCCCATGAGCTGCCACTTATCACAAGTAAGGACAATTTAAACAGTGGTTTGCCAACCCTACTATATGCAGGTTACAGAGTGAGACAAACCAGGTGCCCACCATTTTATTTCATCTACTCTTTCAAAGAAAACCATCCTCAAACCCTAAGGAGTGAATAACATGGTGATGGGGAATTTGAGGGGCAAGAAAGGTGAGCAGCCTGGTGCTTTCAAGCTCAGTCGGTGTCTGGGGGGCCACTGGGCACAAAAGATAAGTCAGTGGTCTCTGAGGAACATCAGTGGACAGGAGGTTCCAGGGGACTGAACAACAGAAAAAAATCATGTCCTCAAAAAGGGATAATAAGACAGTTATTGATCTGTGGCCTGGAAGTGATATCCACTAGAATTTGAAAGCATATGATGAGTCAAAAGACTTGTGAGCACTCAGAAAAGACGGTGATCACTGGAATCTGCAAGGCTTCCCAAGAGCGTGACAAGTTAACATCGGTCCTATGTTGTTTCTTCTTTCGAGCGCAATATGTGCGATCACAGAAAAAGGAGACACCGCAAAGAAACAGAAAGGAGAGCAGGAAAATCCAGTGAAAACCACTATAAACACCTTGGCATGTACCTTCCCAGACCTTTAGATATACTTCTTAAAACGAGATCACACTGCACGTCCTGGCTGTCACTTAACAGCATTCATGCACATCTTTTTATCTAAATCAGAACTGTTTCTGATGCTTGAAAAGTTAAGGCCACTGTATGGATGTTTCATAATTTAACCACTTGCTTTTATTTTAGACATTTATGATATCCACCCCCCCACCCCTTTTTTGGGTATTATATTTAAAAAGCAGCAGTGCTCGCCCTTGTGGATAAATCTTTTTGCACATCTTGTATTTTCCAGAAGAAATTCCTGGAAGAGGAGGTGTGAGGATCAAAGGTGTGCTTCATGGCCATTCTGATGAGGGTACAAGATGGCAGAGAAGGGAATAAGCTTCTCAGGATTTCAGCACGATGTTCCTCACCCCAATCCTGTGGGCAAGAGAGAACTACCCACTGGCTGGACAGTGCAGAACAGTCGGCATGCAATGCTGACGGGACGCGTGGTACCCCAGATGGCTGGAGGGATATGAACATACCGTAAGACAGCCCCGCTGAACACGGGAGCACCGCGCAGAGATGGGCTGGGCTGCTCAGAGATGGTGGCCCAGACACTATAGGGTTGGAGCAGCAAATCAGGACGATCACCTGCCCCGGAGGTCATAGAGGGTACTCCCAGGCAAGGCAGACACTAGGCTAAATGCTTTCCTTCCTCCCCACTTCCTTCCACAACCATTTCACGAGCACCTCTGTGTGCTGGGGACAGAGCTACATGCTGTGTCCACCGGTCTCTCAGCAGCTCTGAGCAGTGTCTCTCCCTCTGCAGGCAGGACAGGGATGAACTGTCTCAGTGAAAGGTACAGAAGGAATATAAGCCCTTGGGAAAACAGGTATGCCCTTGGGAAAACACTTAAAAGTATATATTACTTTAATAACCATACGTACCAATTAAATGTGGGCTGCTCTTCAAACTTCTAATAACATTGTTTGGAAACCTACGTATCTTAGGAAGGGACCGCAAGCAAGGGGCGCAGTGATCAGATGGTTTCAGGAATGAACCAGAGTCGGCCAGGAGTTCGCACCAAAGGCTCAGTGCCTGACGCCCGCTGCGAACGTGTGCCAGAGCTGCTTCGGGAGGAGAACAGTTTGGGGATTCGTTCCACTACCAGCAGAGCGCCAGACATCATGGCTTTGGGCACTGTGCACGGGCTGGGGGCTGGGGCACATGCTGCCTTGACTGTTTTTGGAGTGAACCACTGAAACCTTAACTTCGCAATACCAAACTGAGACATGCCACTCAGTGCCAGATACTGTTGGAACGGGGCGGGGGCGTGGTTTCTGCTCCCTTTTAGCCAGAATGGCTCGCAGGCAGGCTGCCGCTGGGCAGGCCTCCCAGCTGCATGCACCACGACTGCGCAGTGTTGAGTCTGCCGGCCTTACGGAGCCCGCGGGTCCCGCAGGGCACGCCTGGCGGCATCACAACAAAGCAGTCCTGGACCCTGGCGGGGCACCCTGGTGCTGCCACCACCAAGGAGGCCCGAGCTGCCTGCTGCCCTGGGCCACAGCCTCGACTACCTCTGTTTGGAAGATAAAATCCAATTGACTGCCACTTACGCAAACGTAACAGGAAGTTTCTGAATGGCTTCCCCTGCGTCTTGAGACTGTTACCTCGGTATTGCTAAACTAACAGCTGAAATGAACCCAGACAACACCTCATCAAAGCCGCGGGGCGAGGAAGCAGTGGCCCAGAGGCAGACAGGAACATTCCTGCCAAACCAGAGGAGATTTCACTCTGTGGGCCCTTCTCTGCAGAAACGTCAACAGCTGGGAAAGCCATCAGAGAATCCAGGTACGGTGGGGGCAGCCGAACCCTGTGGCTGGAAAAAGATTTGCGAGCTGGAGGGGAAAAAAGTCATCTGCTGTGACTGAGCTCTCCTCATGTGCATTGGGAACGGGGCCGCCCTGCTGGATTTCACAGACCTATTTTGCACCACTCTGCCACCAGGCATCTGGGGAAATATTCAGCTTTTCTACAAAATAGGTCATCTTTCCACACTTGTTATGCTCCTTGTCGACTCTGCTGAAATAGCCAGCGCACAAAAGAAATTCTCCCTGGAGATGCTTCTCTTCGACAACACGTTCCCGCTGCCCTGGGGAGCTTGGCTCCTGGAGAAAAGCCAGGATGAGGGCTTTGAGAACATCCCCGTCCTTCCCCTTCCCCTTCCCCAGCAGGAGCGCCACCCAGAAATGGAACGACTGGCCTTTGCTTATACTTCCAAACCTATTAGGGCGTGATCATAACAAGAAAAACTAATACTGACACGAATTATACCATTGTTCTATTTCATCTGTTTAGTAACCTGAAGTTGCAATTTTTAGAAAAAAGATTACCTTTCAAATAACCGATTCATTATGGTACATGAATGAATGCCATGTTCCCGTGTTCAAAACATCACTCACCATTAAGGGTATGTGCTGGTAAGTGGTACCGATTTGCCATTTCCCCCTTATATACAAACGCCCCCCAACTGGAGGCCCCGTATAATCAGAGTCAAGTTTGTGGGTCTCCTCAGCTCTTAGCAAGTCACCTGCCCTGCCAGGCACCTAATGAATCTCAATTCTGTAATAAGGCTTGTAAGTTTTTTGAAAAAGGAAACCAGGACTGACCAAGTTCCTGCCAAGGTAACACTATCCATTTCAGGGCCGAGTTCAGAAATCACAGACTCATACGATGGGGCCGGGGGTGGGGGAGACGCCAGCGCACCCGCTGGTCACAGACCTGGCTTTGAGAAATGAGCGATGAGGACAGACGTGGATACGGAGGGCAGGCGGCACCAGGCCTCAGGTCTGCGGGGTCCCCAGTCCCCGCGGGGAATCTGCCCTGGATCTGGTAGGTGAACGATGTGGTGACTATTCTCTGGAAACCTCCCTTCAAGCTTGTGAAATCCACGCATTGTTTTTCATCATTAGTTTCAAAACATGCTGAGGATCTGGCCCTTCACTAAGCGCTACGGCGACACAGAGGAAAGGGAAGGCCTGGTCCCTGCAGGGAACAGGCCCCCTGCAGGGGTAAAAAGAGAGGTAAGACACACAGATGCCGTTAGCAGCCAGGAAGCACGTAGAGGGAGGCGGTGCCTGGGACACAGACGCGCTAAATCGCTGGCCCTTCGCAGCGGCCGCACGTACCTGATATGGCATACAGATTGGAGTGCTGGTACCCATAGTCAGCCCGAGTGCTGTTCCTGCCTCGGAAGGTAGCAGGGAGCGTGAGAGAGATGTGCCTGAGAAAGACAGAGGAGAAAAAGGAGGTTACAGGGTGCACGGAGCAGTCCCCAAGGCTCAGAAAGCACAGGCGCCACCAATAGCCCACAGAGCCCGGGAAGCGGGCAGTCCTGGGACCTCCGCCTTCTCAAGCAGGACTTGAGCTGCCCCACCAGCTCGAGCCACCCTAGGAACTCAGAAGTTTCCAGACATCAGTGGCCACTTTTTTCCATATAGCGAAGGACATTCAAGAGGAAGAAAGGGTTTCCCAAGCCTTAAGTGACGTGGCAGGTGCCCCAAGGAAGTGGGTGATTTAATCTTGATCTCTACCCACTGGGCAAAGTGCACCAGTGGGACCAGGATGCTCAGCTCTGAGTGCAGGACTTGGTTTGCCCTGTTGTCTTGGTCCCATTCCCCATCCAGTGGCTTCCACTCCTGTCCCGCGGGGCTGTGGAGGGTCACAGCCCAGGAAGCACTTTGTGAACGAAGGCGTTAGGTGTTATTACCACGTGTGTCCAGGAAACGAACGCCCACTGAGAACCACAATGGCACGTTCCCCTGAACTGCTGTGTCCGCACGTCCCCCTCAGGTGGGAGCACACAGTAGGTGCTCAGAAAGTACCTTCCATCGACCCAGCTCGTCTTTTATGGCGCAGGCGTTGGCCATTAAGGCCCACGCTGCCCACACATAAGCAGGTATCGATCAAAACACATAATCCACTTGTCGCGTTCATCAGCTGCCTTTAGTGAATGCCGAGAAGAAAGGTTACGACGATAGGAAAACCATTTAAAACCCAACAGGTCTGGGGGACAAAAGCAACACAACTGCCTCTTCGTGGTGTGACTGGGGGTTGGTTTGAAGTAGCTCAGTAGCCTGAGCTCTAGTCACACACAGTCATTTCTAAAACGGAAGAGGGGTGGGTAATGATCACATAAAGAAAGCTCACGTTCTACATGCTGCCCTTGCCACACAACAAACGCGTGACCTCCCAGAATGACTCTGGGCGGGGCCTGTTCCCACAGGCCCCCGGAGGAGCTAACATCTGTGCCACCGGCTGGCTGGCTGGACCAGGGAGTGGGGCCTTGCTGAGCGTGAGTCCTGTGTCCACGGCTCAATCCTGATGAACTGAGGATGCAGAGGTGAGCTACCCCCTGCAAGGAGCTCTCAGGCTGGGGGGACAACGGAGCAGGAACAAGCCACTGTGCGACAGGACACGTGCTCGGAGGAGAATAAAAACCACGTGCTGAGTGAGCACGAAAGCAGGCGGGTGGGGCTTCCGGGGACACTGCCTCAGAGGAGGTTGCCGGTCTTACAGGAGGAGACAGGAGCAACGGCAGTCAGGGAGAGCTGACTCTGCTGCAGGGTAAGGCTGCCTGCGGGAGACAAAGCCGGGGCCAGACCGACAGGACACCAAACGCCGCACCAAGGGCTCATCCGCTTGGACGAAGGTTCTCACGCTCCGTTCTGCGCGTCACAGCACAGATGCAGGCACTACTGCTAACCATACAGACTCACAGTCCCAGCTCCGGGGAGTCTGGTTCAGTGGGCCTTGGGTGCAGCCCAGAAATCTCTCTGACAAGCCCCAGCAGTGCCTCTGAAGACAGGCCGCGTTCGGGAACCCTGGGAGGGAGAGGAGCAGCTGCAGAGGGATTTGACGCAGTTGATCGATGCCTCTGACCACAGCACTTAGTCAATGAAGCTGAGCAAACAGAAGAATGAGTTACTGACTGTGGTTGTGGGTGAGCAGAGCTAAGATGGTGACAGGCGACCCTGCAGAGCGGGCTCGCCCTGAGCTGGGCCCCGGCGTCTACAGATTCCAGGGTTCTCTCGTGGCCCCGCACATCGCCCCCGCAAGGCAGGTACAGGGCCCGGTGCAAAACCATTGGGGGACCTGTCAAATGTCATTAAGAATTTCAAGATGGCGACAGCGGAGGCGGAGCGTTAAACCGAGCGCGGGGGCCCTCCTGAGCGCGGGGCCCCGTGCGATGCACTGGCCGCACACCCGAGAAGCTGGCCGGGGGCAGGTGTCGGCACTACACCCACTGTACACCGAGGGCTTTTCCAGGAGCCGGGAAAGAACCCACACTCCGAGACTGCTGTGCCCCGAGAGCCCTAAGAAGGTGCATCCCTCCTAACTAAGGACACGGAACATCTGCGCGGTGCGGCAGCCGCTCCAGGAAGCTCGCAGAGGAGGTGGCGTGTTGGCTGAAGCTCGGACGACAGGTGCACCTGGGTGACTGCACAGAGGGCCTCCTCCTTGGATGAGAAGACAGGGTCAGCCCAGCCATTCAGCTGTCAGAGATGGTTGAGCAAGCCGTGGCCCACATCAACCCAGATGGGTGGGGGAGGGGGGACTCGGGGCGGCAGGACAGGCAGGGTCCCTGCTTTTGCAGAGCTCACCCTGCAGCGGGGGACACAAACACGTCCATGAAGTTACAGGAGCAGCGGCTGACGCAGGGCAAGCAGGAAGACTGTCTGCACTCCCCCGAGGAAGTGCTGTTCCGGTGGGGAACTGGCGGTGGGCAGGGTTGGCGGGGTGAGGCAGGGAGGGTCTCTGAGGCATCTCCTAAGCAGCAGGAGGTCTGGCTGAGGGGGGACCTGGAAGGAGGCCGGGGTGGTCAGGGCCTGAGGCTAGGGAGAGGGTAGGGGACCAGGCTGAAGAGAGCTTCGGGGGCCACGGCACCCAGGACCCCACACAAGCTCTGACTTTATCCTGAAGGGGTTTTAAGCAGAGAAGTGACGAGATGCAATTTACAATTTTAAAAGATGACCTGCTTGAAGGAAAGTGAGGGAAAAAACCGAGATGCCACCGTAGATGGGAACAGAGCAGCCAATCACAAGGAGGACTGTCATGGAACTGCAAGCAATTATGCAGCACCTACTGCGTGCAGACTCAACAATTCCCGTCAATATCACCTGCTGTGACCCTCTAAGTGAACGGTTTTGGGGTAATTCTACGGCCCACGGAACTTAAGTGTATACTAGAGAATCAAGCTGCCCGGTTCCTCAGCTGCCCTGTCCACAGGGACTTCCTGGCCGAAGCTGCCTGCCTCTCTGGGGCAGCAGGTTTTGCCTGGCTGACCCCACTCTGCAACTCCTCCTTCCCTGGCCTAGTTCCTTCTGTCTCGCAGCAGCCCCTCCTGGCTCCTCCCCAACCTCGTGAGGGCTGCTGTTGGCAAGGGTTCTGGTTTAGCGTGTGCTCTCACTCCACACACTTTCCCTGGGCAACCTAATCCACATGTGTACCCTGGTTTTAGCCATCCTCACACACCAGCCCGCCTCTCCAGACTCTGGTCACTGCTTACCCCTCCCTCCACCAGGAAGAGTGAAGGTCCTGTACGTCTCTGAATCTGCCACGTTTTTCCCCTGCCTCAGCCTGATTCTTCAGCCACCCCACTCCCTCCTCCTAGAATCCCCATTTCCTCCCTTACCGCCTCTTCAAACTCCCCTTCGTCCTTCAAGACTCCACCTAAGCATCCTCATTTGGTAAAGCCCTTGCTGGGCTTGTCCCAGGCTAGATGGGTGTCTGTGCATCCTCTCTCACTCCAGTTATCCCAAGACACCTTCTCAAGAGCAGGACCAGATCAGATCAAGTTGGTACCCCATTTTCTAGGACAATTTCTTCCCCAGAGCAGACAATCATTGAACAAATGGCCGTTGAGCAAATCGAGTGTTGAACCTACGGCATTAAAACCCCTGGATCTTTTTGGACGTGAACTGCTGCTGCCTCTACTATTGCATTTTCGCCTGTGTGTTTGCTGAGTTAGACTCAGGGGGCCTCTGGGAGACCCATGACACCACACATCCCACTCCCCTCTGCTACGGAGGAAAACAGGTATGACGTAAGAAGTCAGTGGTGGCAGTAGCCAGGAATTTACAAGGGAAAAAACCGAAAAAGTTTCTGATCACATACGATAGACAATGTGGGGCTGATGCGGTAAATGGGAAATTAAAAGAGATTTCAAGTTGCAGGCCTGACTCTTTTACAGACCAATTGCTCAACAGGAATCACTCAAATTGAAATCAGGTTACCAAAAACTCCAGCTCTGGTGGCTGACGGTCAGGGGGACGGGGCAGCATTAAGACCAGACAGTGGGACGGCCCCCGGCCAGAGAGGGCCACCACAAATAGCTGCTGCTTTTGCATTTTCACTTCTATTGTTCCTGGACATAGGGAGGAAGGGACGTGGGGACAGGAGAACGAAAAGGCACACCGAGGCCTCCCGTTAATGCGAGTGGACAGTTTGGGCCGAGGAGACAGATCACCTGTAGTTAAATCAAACAAAAAGGTCCCCTGCTGAAGGAGAAGTGGCCCAGGGGCGCTCAACCTCCTATCAGCCTGAAAGTGAGGACGGACAGGAACGTCCGTGCAGTCGGCCGAGCCTCAGAGCGAAATGAGATTCTAATTCCTCAGCATCTGGTGGGGACCCACCTGCCAGGTGCTGGGCTGGGTTCCTTCACGTATGTCACCTTGCCTAATCCTCTCAGCAACCTTTTTAGGCAGGAACAATCCCTTTCAGTTAACAGAACAGGAAACTGAGGCCCTCCGAGACGAAGTTGACAGAAGCGAGCTAGAATTCATGAGCAGGTCGGTCCACGTGTCCTCTGGAGGTTACCATCCTCATCTAAAAGTTGCCCTGATGGATCATCTTTACCATCAGGTACGCAGAGTGAGATCACTCAACCAGGAATCTGGGGTCCACCCTGAGATGCCCGGGACTCAACCTGTCTGCCACTTACTAGCTCAGTGACCCGCACAGGTCACCGTCCCTCTAGTATGGGAAAAGGGAAAAGCTACAGGCAGATTTGGACACCCAATGGAGGCAGTGCTGGTGTAGTGGTGAAGAGTACCGAGCCCAGAGTCCACCCGACATAGGTTCAAATCCCAGTGCCACCAGCAGGGGCTGGGTGCCCTTCAGCAAGGGGGTGTTGCCTCCCAGTGCACAGACGCAGGCCGAGCCGACAGCACAGCACCAGGACGTGCCAAGCACGTGGCAGTACGATTTCTGTTCTGCTTCTTCCCTTCCTGCCCCCCCCTCCCCCCCCCCCCCCCCCCCCCCCCCCGCCCCGGCACTGTTTTAAGCCCCGCGAGAGCCTCAGTACAGGACCACTATGAAACGCCTGTACCTTCCCTCTGCATTAGAATGAAACCTGAGCTGCCCCACAGCTGGAGGTCCTGCCAGTTCTGGCCCATCCCTCCTCTCTGACCTGGGCTTGTCTGTGGTCCCTGCACTCACACCCTCCAACCTCACCAGCTGCTTTTGGTCCCCTCCTCCCCTCACTCGCATTCCCTCTTTGGGGCCTCTGCACTTGCGGTTCCTGCTTCCCTCAGGCACCCCTGGGGAAGCACCCCGCCTCTCTCTGGTGGCGCTCCCCCTCGACACTCACTTCCCTTTCTGCTGAGCCCTTCCCGCTTAACAGGACTGTCAATTTCTTTATATGTGTCACTAGGACACGATCTCCGTGACACTTTCTCTTTCCACCGTATCCTTAGTGCCTACAACAGTGCCCTGCACACAGTGGGCACTTAAAAATTATTAGGGAGAACCCTAGAAGATTACCTAATGCTGTTGAATGAACCAATGAATCCAATTCTGACCTGTAATTAGAGATCACTTGGGGAAACTTACAGGAATTACCTTCGTCATGGCATTGCTTATAAAGCCAAAAAATGGAATCAAATTCAGTATCAAATAATAGGGGACTGCTTATAAAATTACAGTACGGCCATCTGATAAAATATTTTACAGTCATTTAAAATATTTTACAGACTACTTAATAGCCTGAGCCCATGCCCATTACCATAGCGCCTACTGAGAAAAAACATAAAACCCTTATTTTTACACTTGGAATTATAATCAGTTAACCCAACACTCTTTGGCTTACTGCCCATAACCTGATGATCTAATAAGATTAAAGGGATGCCCCACTCATGGCACTGGGTGTTGCTGGAAGAGGAAAGAAAGAAGAAGCCGGGCACTTCAGTAGAACGTGGGCGCTACACACTCAGCTTTTCTGAAGCACCTAAGCCAGGGGAGTTACAAGAACGAGTATCAGACAAAGCTGAGACGGCATCAAACAAAGCTGAGACCAAGTCCATGACCATGATGCTGGCTGGGACCCCCCCAGACGGCAATTTCAGTGGAGTCATTTCAATGGGCCCCGAAGTCGTTGATCACGCTGTGATCCCTCTAGCTCACTCTGTTGATCTAGAAGAGTGTATTTTAGATTTTAAGAGAGTTCATAAAGATCACCAGCAGGCCAGGAGAAGTAAACCCAAGAACTCAGGAAACTGGCTCTACCTGGGGTGGCACCTAGAGATGAAGACCCTCTGGTACCATCCCCAGTAGGTCTTGGACCACCGGAACAGGGGACTGACCGTTAGAGGCCAGCAATTTCTGCCACTTGACTCAAATGATGGATCATGATTCCAAAATCTGTTTGGCAACCAGAGAATTCCAACTAGGACAGCCCCTGAATCCTAGAGGAGTTTTACCAAGCTTTCCTCCCTGTCCCCCACCCCCAGAATGGCCCAGAGAAGACAGGGCACACCCTGCAAGCCATCACGTCTCTCTGCACGGGCCCTGGCTGTTCCGTAATAAATAGGTCAGCATTGCACGTGCTGCCAACCACAGCTCCGGCTAAATAGAGGCTGAGGGAAATTCCGTTTTTTTCCCCCAAGTCAGTCTTTGGCGCCTTATTCAATTAACATGGCCACTAAGCCGCAGACAGCTCCATATAAGAGCCCTTCAGTTACAGAATACATTTTATTATGTGACAACAGTTGCCAGCACAATTTATTTCCTTTGATGGGATTCTGCTTTTTCCTTGTTAATTTAAATCTGTATTTTCTAGTGCTGATTCCAGGTCTGTGTGAATTTTTAAAACATTACCATTAATCTTCTGAACCCAGTGGCCACACGTAATGGAGATGGCTCTGCCCGGGCAGCCGCGATGCCGGCTCTCCTCCCAAACTGTTGGAGGGCAGCGCTGAGGGGCCCGTGGCTGGTACGGCAGCGGTGGACTCATGGTTAGAGACAGATGTCACTTCTATCTTCCACCCCCTGCGCGTGCGCGCACACACACACGCACACACACACATTTGCAACCAACAGATTTTGTGGTGTTAAATCACGATTCCCATTCTGTTTTCTGGCTATATCAAAACCACCTTCTGCGTGCAGCAGCAGTTTTCCATGTGTGCTCCAGGGACCTCCAGGGGTTCCTCAGACTCTCTCAGGGAGTCCACGAGGTCACCACTACTTTCATAATAACACTAAGACATCACTTGCCTTTTTCTCTCTCATCCTCTCACGAGCAGACAGAAAAAACTTCCAGAAGCTTATGAGGATGTCATCACTCTGACGTCTGCTTAGGTAGTCTCGTGTTTTACGTTTTTCTCAGTTTTAAGTTTTAATAAGGGAAATATAGATAAACATAACCCACATCAACAAAAGCTCTTTTGAATCCTCATTTTTTTTTTTTTCTCCAGCAGGATGGAATCCTCAAGTTTTAAGACTATTAAAGTCCTAGACCCAAAAGTTTGAAAGCCACTCTTCTAGGACAGTGTGTTAAATGTAACTCTGTGGAGGCAGGTGTGTGGCTGTGCGACCTCTGGGTCAGGATGCTCCTTAGACACAAGGGCCCTCTGAGTCAGAATGACAGACTACTCTAGATATCTAAACAGTATATCACCCAAATAATGAGAAATAACATTTGTTTACTCACTTTCACTGGTATAAAGAAGCATTAGTTGAAAATATTTAAAAGACTGAAAAAAATTCAAACTAGGAGGATGAAATGATACATGTCCTAAAAAGACATCAGGACTATATGACTTGAAGGGCCAGACGTGGCTCTAGCCAGGCTCCAGTCACCAAGCGCCTACAAAAACTAATGAGAACAGAGAAAGGTAATGATGGTTCAGAAGATTACCACCAAACAATGAGCGCCCAAGGGAGAGGAGGGGAGGGGAAGGAGCAACTCATACATCCTGCCCTTTGGCCAACATCCAGTCTAGAAATATATATCCTCACGAGGGCCTGTAAAAAAATGTCACACAACAAGATAAAAAGAACATCACCTCTGGGAAAAAAATGTACTGTAGGATGCAGAAAAAGCTATCTGCATTAGGAATAATGCGGAAATAAAATCCCCCAAACTGAATCAGCAGTATCGTGGATAAGCCCCCCACTAGTTTCCAGAATGCAGAGAAGGAAAGAACACAGAGGTGACAATGTTGAGGAAAAATATGATAAATATGGAGAACAAAGACCAATCTAAATATTCTAGGTGTTAGAGAGAAATCAGAACAATTAAAAGAGAAGTAACAATAAAAAACAGTTTAAAGCTTGCCTGATTAAATCTAAACAACAAACAAAATATAGAAGCCAATAGGGCTTCCAACATTCCAAGCAAAATCAATAGAGACTCACAGCAAAATAAATCCTGATTTCAAGACTACCTAATTTCAAGACTTAGTGTAAAGCTACAATAATCAAGACAGTGTGGTACTGGCATAAACACAGACATATAGATCAACAGAACAGACAGAGAGTCCAAAAATAGATTCACACACGTATGATCAATTGATTTCCAACAAAGGTGCCAAGACAATTAAACTGGGAAGCAGTAATCATTTCAACAAATGGTGCCTAGAACAACTGGATAGCCACACACAAAAAAGAGAACCTTGACGCTTACCTCACACCACATACATATATAAAATAACCCAAGAGATTCACAGAACTATTCTAGAAAAGAGGAAAAGGAAAGGGTAAATTGTTAAGTCCAGGCCCTGGGGTTTGATACTTTTTATTTAAACACATCTTGATTGACCAGGCATAGCATGGCCTCTTCTCAGAGAAAAGACAGGAGAAAATCTTTGTGACCTTAGGTGTGTCAAAGACTTCTTAAATAGGACACAAAAAACCAAAACTCTTCCAGACAAAAAAAAATTGATATATTGGACTTCACCAACATTTAAAACTCTTGTTATTCAGAAGATGCTGTTACAAAAATGGAAAGGCAAACCACAGACCCGCAGAAAATATCTGCGAACACATATCTTACTTATAACTAGGATATACCCAGAACTTACAACCTAATAGAAGACTAACAAGCCAATTTAAAAAAGACCATATGGGGCTTCCCTGGTGGCGCAGTGGTTGAGAGTCCACCTGCCGATGCAGGGGACACGGGTTCGTGCCCCGGTCCAGGAGGATCCCACATGCCGCGCAGCAGCTGGGCCCGTGAGCCATGGCCGCTGAGCCTGCGCGTCCAGAGCCTGTGCTCCGCAACGGGAGAGGCCACAACAGTGAGAGGCCCGCGTACCACAAAAATAAATAAATAAATAAAATTAAAAAGACCATATGATTTGAACAGACACTTCACTAAAGAAAATATACAAATGGTAAATCAGCACATGAAAAAAATGTTCAACATCACTAGTCATTAGGGAAATGCAGATTAAAACCACCATGAGATATGACTAAGTGCTCCTACATTACTGAGGAGCAATTAGAACTCTTATGCACTGTTCGTAGGAATTTAAACTGGTACAACCACTTCAGAAAACAGTCTGTAGTTTCTTAAAAAGTTCAACGTACCCTACGGTACAAGACAGCCATTACACTTGTAGATTTTTACCCAAGAGAAACAAAAGCATATAATGTGTATACAAATGTACCGAGCAGCTTTATACGTAAAAAGTAAAAAACTAAACACAAGCCAAATGTCCAGTATCAAGTGACTGGATAAACATATTGTGGTCTAGCCATACAATGGATACTACTCAGCAATCAGAAAGGAACCAGTGATACATGCAAAATGGATAATGTCAAGATAAAGATGCTAAGTAAAATAAGAAAGATAAAAAAGACTACCTATGGTATGATTCCGTTTGCATAAGATTCTAGAAAATGCAAACTAACCTGTAGGGTTAGAAAGCAGATCTGTGATTGCCTGAGGAGAGAGGATGTATCACAGAGGAGCACAGAGAAACTTCTGGGGTGTGTGTGTGTGGATATATTCATGATCTTGATTTTGGTGATGGTGTCACGGGTGTATACCTACCTATGTCAAAGCTCATCAAATTATACTTTAAATATGTGCATTTATTGCACATCGAGTATACTTTGGTAAAGCTGAAAAGACTTCCCTGATCTTAAAAAAAAAAGACCTAATAAAGAAGCCAATGGGGTTCACAGTATTCCAGAAAAGGCAATGAATCCCCCGATGAATCCTGGCAAGTACTAAGGGCGACTTCAGACCTTTCTTCCGTCATACTACATGCTGAAGGCTGGGGAGCCACAGAGTTAGGAAGGGAAAGAAAGCTGAATGGACGAAGAATTTCTGAATCCCCAGGTGTCTTTCACATGTGAAGGCAACAACAAAAAAGATCCCGTCCCTTTCCCTGAAAGAAATACATTAAAACATGCTCCAGGTGATTCAAAATTAAGACCTAAGAATAGGGAAGTAATGAGACAAGAGGACTGGCGTTTATTCTTTCCCTCTGGAAACCTAGCCTGAGGAAGCAATCTGAAACATGAGAAATGACTTATTTAAGATAAAAACAGTAAAATAATGTTCGCTGACATTTTCGCAGGACTTGCCCTTCACATGCATCATGTAATCCCACCCGGATCCTATAACGAGGCACTGAGATCATCTCTATTGGACAGAAGGTCTCAGAAAGGTTCAGCAGCTTGCCTGAGGGGGCAGAGCTTGGATCTGAACCCTGATGAGGCAAATTACAAAATTCAGCTCTGAGTCATGACTCTCTCCTCAAACACGGGAAATAACATTATAAGATGTCTGATTCAGAATATTTTACAGACATGAAATGATGTTTACAGGTTTTCTCGGTGGAATTGGGGGAGGGTGCTTATGACATGATGCTGAATGAGGAACTCGGGCGTAGACTGTGTTGAAGACAGTGATCTCGGCTGCAGGAAGAGGCAGAAACCCGATCCTTGGCATGGCGTTTGTAAGAGCAAGGAGTCGGGCAAGTGTTCAGGCCACGCTAGCAGGACAGACCAAGGAAAAGGAAGGAGCGAGACATTTTTATATCAACACGGTCAGATCTCGAAGACGTGGCTGTACGGTCAAAACAAAAGGGAATAAAACAAAAACCAAGTTGCAGAACGACATATATGTAAGCCACCGCACAAACAATATATTCCTATGCGTACGCATACACATACGTCCCAGGACAAAAAGGACCTGGTAGCTTAGAGCAGTGATGGCCCTGGGCTACTGGCAGGACTGGGATGCAGGACGGTGTCTGTGGTGTGGACAATACAAGTCTCTGAGGTCAGGGTGTGGATTGTTTTCCCCCTGCTTTTTATATATTTTTATATGTTAATTTTTTCAACGAGAAATTATTTTTCTTTTTATCAGAAAAAAAAGATGGCAGACATTAGGAGAAGAATTCTAGAAGAGCAAAGGTATAAAAACGTCCTGCACGGCACTTGGTGCTTCAGGAACATCTTGTTTTCCAGCTAAGTGGCTGCTGGTGGACAAGGACCAGAGGTAATGTGCAAAAGAAAGTGACGGAATGCGGGGAGGGATGGAGGAGGAACAGGCAAAAGCCACAATAACTGAGTGAAGGTGGGCAGCAGGGGGGGAAGAGCACAGCAAATGGCTAAATGAAACTCTACTTCATTCCTGCAAAACACCACTGGGAAGAAGTCATCTGTGACACACAGCTTCTGTGCCAGGTGTAAGGACATGCTTAATGAATGCCATTTAATGAAGAAAAAGGCTCTTATAAAACACCTGGCACAAGCAGGGTGAGGGAGTCACAGGAAGGGAGACCTTCGCCGCACCTGCTGGCATTTTAATAAGCACCTTCTAGAGCGTCCGCTCTCCAAGGCTGGTCAACGGTGTCAGAACCAGGTCCCTGACCACTGCCCGCACTCGCTGACAGTCTGGGGAAGCTTATTTCTTAAGGACCATATGCTCAGGTATTGGAGAGCTCTGGAAGGTAATTAAAATGGATCACTTTCAGCTGGAAGGGCCTGACCGGCACTCACATCCTCCTCTAAGACTTCACAGCCAGGATTCCTGCGCCGGGTCCCCTGTGCTTCCAAACCGAGATTTTGAGTTACCATTCAGATCTGTGCAGACCCGGAGAGGTGAGAAAACACCGTGTTTTCTCGTAACCTGGTTCTACTAAAACAGAGAGTCCGTTATTGTAATGACCCTGGGCCCTAAAATATTTTTAGGTGTGGAGATTTCTTTTTCTCACTGATTTTGGAGCCAACCTCAGAAGGTGCAAAGTTTACTACCCTTTCTCGTGATCTGATGAGACATTTAGCTTTGTTCTGTTTTGTAAATGACACCAGCAAAGTCAAGTGAGGTTTTATTAAACCTAAAATGGACCTATTTCCTCTGCAATGATAATTCACTATCTTAAACCTTCCATGCCCAGACTTGAGACTTAATTCCAAATATACCCAGTAAATTGAAGCCATCCAAGGGGAGACAGACTGTGGGATCCGGAGGCACACAAGGGTACTAGAATCAAGACGTTGTGACCAACTCAGTCCACCAGTCTTTAACTGAGCTCCCACTGTATGCCAAGCACTGTGTTTGGATCGTTTTTTAAAAATGATAAGTGCATCTTACTAAATGAAAGAAGCCAATTTGAAAAGACTACATACTGTGTGATTCCAAATCTTATGACATTGTGGAAAAGGCAAAACTATGGAGACAGTAAAAAGATCAGTAGTTGCCAGAGGGGCCTCAGGGAGAGATGAACAGGCAGAGCACAGAGAATTTTTAGGACAGTGAAAAGACTGTTCATGATATTATAATGATGGACATACGTCATTATACGTTTGTCCAAATCCATAGAATATACAACACCAAGAGTGAACCCTAAGGTGAACTGTGGAATTGGGGTGATTATAATGTGTCAATGTAGGTTCATCTTAAAAAAAAAAAGAACGAACCATTCTGTTGCGTGAGTGACATTGATCATGGAGGAAGTAAGGCGTGGGTGAGGGAAGGGGGTATATGTGAAATCCCTGTACCTTTCTATTTTGTTGTAAACCTAAAACGTCTTTAAAAAAATAAAGTCTTTTTAAAAATAATTTTTAAAAAAACACCCCAAACCCAAATAAAGACTCATATCTTTCCCCTTCAGTTGTATCTATAAGTAAATTGAAACACATACAAAAATCCCCTCTATCATAGAGTAAAAAGCTCTAAATATCATAAGCTATACAAAGAGAAGACTCTAAGGTTATATGCTTCAATTTTAAGGCAATGGCATAAAACAAAACAAACATCTATTGAGGGCCTACCACACACCAGTGCCTCCACTACAGCCTGTGAAGTACCCAGGGACGTGGGAGCTGCAGTGCCACCTGCCAAGAGGGAAGAACGTGGTGGGGGAGGAAAGGCCGGGGCAACGAAACTGCAATTCAAGAGTCAAGACAACGACCTAAGAAATGTCACAAAGTAAGGGAGGGGCAACAGAGGCTTCGGCAGTCAGAGACCTGGGAGGTCATTGCGGATTCACGGTTGGGAGTGGCTTTCTGGAGGCCGGGGGCGGGGGCACTGAATGTTTTGTTCCTGTTATCACCTGTGTTTATGACAGTCACCACTTACTGAGCACATTCTTCATGCTTCTCACTCATCTCTAATCTTCACAACCCAGTGGGTTCTACAGGTTGGAAGAAAGAAGGTTCAGAGAGGTTAAGGAACTTGTCCAAGGTCACACAGCCGAAGGAACTGGCTGAGCTAGGATTTGAGTTTATGCTTTTTCCACAAAGCCATGTTGCTTCACCAAGACAACACAAGCACAAAAGTATAAATGCAGACTTGTTCATTTTCCATTCAGGCAACCCATTTGCCATGATCAATATAACTTCAACCTACCAACTCGACGATATAATGAGTCTTCCTCATGGGCAACACAGACACACACAGAGACACAAGCACACTCCAACCAAATCACTCTGCATTGGACAAGGGAAAAAAAGCTGCCACTGGAAGACTAAGGAAATCACAATTCCAAACTCCCCAAGTTCCTAAACGCATAACTTTAAAGTACGTTATGACACAATACTCGACAGCATATGGCAAATCAATTACTAGTTTAAATCTTAAAACAAAAACATGGCAAGTGTGGTGCAGAAATAATCAAGAACAACGGTTCAGTTTAGATTACGGTGGGCCTAGAGTTCTGAATACAATTAATCATCATTCCAGGCAATGGGAAGCCATGTTGACACTTATTCCTAATTTGAATATTTAATTAGGGTGAAGTTCTTCATCAAATTACCGCAGAACTGGGAGAAAGCCTGGAAGACTTACACAATTGCTATCTTAACCCCTTCCCAGCTGCTCACCTGTGAGCGCAGCTCTGGCGGGGAGAAGGCCTGTGCCCAGCCTGACGCCGTGGGAACTCAGGGGGGATGCTGGCGATCGAGGCTGAGAGCGGCCAGATGGTGACAACAGAAAGGTCCAAGGGAACGAACTGCTCGTGCCCAGAGTGAACTCTGAAACGAACTCTGGACCAAGACAGAAAGTCACATGCGTGAGTGTCCACTGTGCCCGGCGTGGCACTTCCATGTGTTTCCCTATTTGGTTCTCACAGCAACCCTGCAAAGAAGGTATTCTTATCTCCATTTTATAGACAAGGAAACTGAGGCTCAGAGGACTGATATAACTTACTCAAGGTATCACTGCTTGTGAGTGGTATCAAGAAGGCCAAGCTACTCATCACACACACACACACACACACACACACACACACACACACCCCTACCTTGTACTCCCCAAAAGAGACAAAGAGAACACCTGACAGTCAATAAAAATGTGTTTAAAGCTGTATTTTGGATATTCTGCATCGTGCAAATAAATTGGAGGGGGAGGGCAACCAAACCCAGGCCTCCTCAAGCAGCATTCCAAAATTCATCTCTTAGATTCAAAATGCACCACTGAGCTCCCCAAGCTGGGACATCACAATGACGCTGTGTCCAGCTGCTCCGGAGACGGGTGAGGGCATGGGCAGCAAAGCTCAAGGAAACAGCCTTGGACTGCAAACGTGACACCTGGTGCTGCCGCCCCGACCCTGCACAAGGGAGCCTCGCCGAGGCAGTCACTGCACACCACCACTGGTGGCCAGGGCGGGGTGGCAGGGTGGCCGTGGTCAGTAACAGGACAAGAAAATGTGAATTTGTTTTTTTTTTTCTTTCAAAATGGCAACAGTAGCATTTATCACTACCTATCAGTTTGGACAAGAGATTACATTTCCTTAAGGTCCTCTTTCTCACTGTATGAAAAGACTTTTATTGACATTTCACGGGTGCCATGTGATTCTGAGTGACCAAAAGTAACACATTTTCCCATGCAATCTCCCCCAAGACCCCCAGGATGGGGCCAAAGGCTGACTGTGCACACTGCGCTTGGTCATGGTGGGTTCAGAGATCTTTCTGCTTCCAGATTCCACCGAGGTGCTGAGAATGTGGGGTGTTCTGACTAGCAGTTTTCTTTTAGAAGCTCACGATGGGTTCAATTACCCTCCTGTGGACGTGGCCAGAGCTCCATATGCAGCGGCCACTGTCGGCAGGAAGCGGATTACGGGATGGAAGGGAAGAGCCGGCCGCGCAGCCCCGCGCTCGGCCCTCTTCCCGGCGGGCGGGCTGCAGGAGACCCAGGATCCAGCAGCCCTGCTCCAAGCCCGCTCCTTGCGGGAGCAAGTGGCATCGGGAACTTTGAAACTTTCCTTTGTATATTACATTAATCCATACAAGAAAATCTCTTTTAATGAGGAGTGATGTAGTTACAAACTCTCCAGAGCCATAATTAGAGCAAACTAATTGAAGTTGTGTTTTGACACACTTTCCAAATTCACGGGTGCCGGATGACATATTCACAACACTGCTGCCGCACAACCATGGCGACGGCAAAATCATTAGGCTAATAACACTTATTTGCATTCTTCTCACGCCGGCAGCTCTCCCTTAAATACTGTTTCTACTACTGCTCCTTTACTGTAAGTTTCCACTGGAAGATATTAACAGTAATTATTAGTCCTTTAGTGGAATTTTAACGTTAAAGAATCGCAACCTGCATTAACATACATAGAATGCCAATTCTTTTCCGTAACCACCGTTGGAAGGTTGGGGGTTATCTTCCTCCACCCCTCACCCCACAACCTGATGGCGACAGTTTCACAGCTTCACTTGGGACGACCACTCCTAGCCCACCTCCGGTGGGATCTGAAGTCCGGGCTCCTGAACTATTCTGTTTCGAATGTTTGACGAGGAGAATCTTTTTTTTTTTTTTTTAAAGTACGTTAAAATGAAATAGTTAAGGAGAAATTTTTTCCGAGCAGTTAAAAAAAAAATCAACAATTTACAACACGGTCTTTGGTAATAATACTAATGAATTCCAGGAGGACGTGGTTTAACCACTCTGTCACCACCCTTTCAGTGATGAAAGACAGACTTGGAATAACCAGACGTGAGAAAGGCCAGCGCGGGTGGGGCAGGTCTGATCTGTCAATAGGGAGGCCCTGTTTGCCACCAACAAGGCCAGTTTTGGGGATGCTTAACTCACACACAGAGAGGAAGACTCGACAGTTCTGAATAATGGTTATTAATGACTCCCTCCTCTAAAGTGACAAATTACTTCTGAAATGTAGAACCGGAGAAGTATGAAGAGTGAAGGGAACATGACAGGAAATGCCAGCAGAACGGAGGTCCTGCTCACTACTCCACGGCGGGGAAGGGCTGGGCCCTGGAAGACAACTCAGCTCAAGGGCCCACCTCTCTGGGCATCTGGTGGCTCTGCCAGGGCCGTGAGCACAGCCATCCCCGCCTGCACCTCGTGTCAGTGACCAGCGTCTCACCTCCCAGGTGCACCGTAACGGGGAGGTGAGACCTGGTTCCAGCCCTGCTCTCCCCACGTGCCAGCCTCAACCGGTCACTGCCAACAGCCCCTCACTGGATACTCAGGGTTGGGTTAGACAGTCACTCAGATTCTGGGCTTCCATAAATAACTTGGGATCAAGAAAAACCACCACCGTGTCATTTACCTTTCAAAATTCAAGAGAAAACGGGGGCATAGGATGACACTGTCTTAACTAAAAATGGGCACTTGTGTACAATTTCAAACTACAGTATTCAAGTATGTATTTCAGGATAGATGTCTAATCTCAACCAGGGAAGATTTAATTGAGTGAAGAAAATGCTTTCTCAGAAAAATGTCAAAGGCTATACTCCTTTAACGCTTGGCAGTTTTCAGTTTCTTGAACTACCATTCTCGGACCACTGCTATTTTTCAAGTCGCTGATTACTCATAAAACAAAAAAGGAAAAAAAAAAGGGAAACTAATTTTCATAGCTGCAGCAACATTCCAAATCATGGTACTTATTCACTACATATAAGTTTTATTACACTTGAACCCTGAAATGCCAAAACACCTACCTCCATTATAAAAGAAATGAAGAAAAAAGCCAAGCCTGGCTGAGGGCACTGCACTTCCATTGCAGATGACCTAGTCTCATCTTATAAACTGAAATATTTAAACAGTCTCTAAACCTCACTGACCCTGCTTTTGAAAACAAGGGACATGTGGGCACTGCTAGCTTTTCATCTTCTTCCAGCCTACTAAAATACCCGCCTCTCTGAAATTCAAGAGTAGCGAGGCTGCCAAACTCAGATTCATGAAAGGCCCCGTGCGTCTTCCCCTTCTTGCCCAGTCAATCTCCAAAGCTGTGGAAAACAATTTGTTTAGCAAAATGAAGCAATGACTAATTAGGAGGTGGAATGTGGGTCCTGGTCTGGAAGCCTTTACGGCTGGGTTTGGTCCCCGGGGGAGGCCGTGCCACTGGCTGCAGGGGACACTGAGGTGGAGGGTCCTCAATTCAGGAAGCCCTGAGGCTCCTTGAAGGCAGGGAGGACAGGATGGTGGGGCCTGGGTTCCAATCCTGGCCCTTGGGTAAGTCACCGTCTCTCCAAGCTTCGGGTTTCTCATTTCTTAAAATGAGGACACAATTATTCACCTCACTGCACGGTTGTAAAGACTAAAACGATATACATGAAGTGTTTACACAATGCCTGGCACAAGACGCTCAAAAAACTGTAGCTGAAATAATAATGATAATGGTGATAATTGTATGTATTCTGATAATTATTAGTATTATTATTCAACTGGAAACAAAACATCTGCTGCTCAAGAAGGAAGTTCAAGTTGAATGCTACCCTACCCACAGGCAAAAGTGCCACCTAAATAAATCCAAAAGGCCTTTGAAAAGTTACTGCAAGCAAAGGATTCTATTAAACATCCAAATTAATAACGGAAACCCTGCCTTGAGACAGAACAGCACAGGCGGGGGGAGCGCTGTGCGCTCAGAGGTGGTAACATACCAGGCAATCTCACTTGACACTCATTTTTACTTTGTCCGGAGGCTAGATTTACACTGAGAGACCCCGGTGAAATGTTCCATAGAGCCACCTGCAAACAGACTATCAGCTTCCACTCTGATAAAAGGTGAAATATCCTCCTCTAAATGGTCTGCTTCACAAAGCCGACCCTGAAGTGAACGGATAAATCTGCTCTGACACATGGAAAACTATTTTCATAATCCTGAAAAAGGCCTTTCTCCAACCCCCCAAGCTCAAACCCACTGTGCAAAGAGCCCTCGCACATTTGAGAACCAGGCATAGGAGGGAATCATTTCACGTGTATAAACCCGCTCTCTGGGACAACAACAAGCCCGCATAACCATCATAACCACCAAGAAAAATAAGGCACTCACAAAGTCACAAAAATTACAAAGATAACACATTTACAAGCAGCAAATACCTTGTCGAAAATCTGATGCGCGAGACTGAAAGCAGGGAAGGCCAGCTCAGAGGTGGGAGCCGTACTGACTACTACCTAATTGTTCATTAAATAGAATCTCTGACTTCCCAATAAGCCCTATTAAAAATTAATATCAAAAATAATACCATTCCGCCTAAACTCATCATTCATATCTAACAATACCAAACTGCATTCTAATGAAATTTCACCTTCAAAATAACTCTGACACCAAAACTAAGTCTGATACTGTTACAAAAGCAGTGCGGGCTTTGTGGCCCACGCATTTGAAAGATATTCCAATAACCTTGCTCTGCAGGTCTCTCTCACACCACTCTCACGATCCCCAGAATAAATCAGACTGCTCGCAACCCTGCGTAATCGCGGGCTTGGAAGCCGGCCGAGAGGACCCTCTGGTGTATGGCCCTCACAGGTTCTCCTCAGGCAGCTCCCACCCACATGGCAGGCTCTGGGAAGTCCTTCTCTCCAGCGCCGGTCAGGAGCCTGGAGAAGCTGCGCGTGAAGACGGATGGGATACCTGGGGCTGCACCCAACCACTGCTCCGCTCCCCAGCGAAATGCTTCACACCAGTGAGCCTGTGACCACGAGCACCAGGGCACAGGGACAGTCTGCAAGCCAGGGGCAGCTCATCAGCTTGGGTTCAAATCCCAGCTCTGACACTTAGTAGCTGTGTGACCTTGGGAAAGGAAATTTAACCTCCTTGATTTCAGTTTCCTCACCTTGAAAAGGAGGAAAAAGTAGTACCCGACTCACAGATCTGTGATGAGGATTAAATGAGCTTTTCTTTGTAAAGTACTTGAATAGTGCCTGACACCCGGTAAATAAGTCTCCGTTGGCTGGCTGGTTGCACGGATGGACAGATGGAAGGAGAGATGTATCAATATACGATCCCTGGTCCTATGTGTCCAAATCAGCTCACTTTATACATTCAATTCATACCTTCTGAGCGCCGCCACGTGCCAGGCACCTGAAGTTCAAAGGTCCCTACCGTTCTGGAGCCACACGTTTGTCACTGAATACTCACTGTATCAAAGGAGATGACGCAGCTCAAAGTACTCGGTACCTTTTGATGCACAGTGATGCAACGTTATCATCGTTATTTTTGTGACTAGCCTTTTCTGAGGCTTTAAAGGAGAAAAAGGAAACATGAGAACCCCTGTCACCAGTAAGCCAGAAATCTATTCATAAGACCAAGCATAAATAAACTCGGCAATGACAGGGAAACGTGAAATGCCAGACTGCACGGTGCAGGCAACTGGAGGAGAGGAAGGCGGAAAACGATGTGGCCAGGCTTTCCAGAAGAGGTGAGGGCGAGGCGGGGGCTGGAGGGTGGACAGGACCCGTCCTCTGCACTCTGGAGCCCAGTCTGTGTCTTTCAGGAGGGCAGGGGCTCACAGCAATGGCCCGAGCAGAGATGGCCAGGGTGCCAAGGAGACTGGCCTGATTCGAGCGAGATGATGTGGGAGGCGTGTCAGGCAACAGGAAGCCAGCGAAGGCTCCGGACAGGTAACAGAGCACGTGCACGCTTGAGAACCCCAACAGGACGGCAGGCAACCCAGGACTTTAAAGTTCCAGACAAAGCATGTAAGCGTGGGCTATTCAAGTGAAATAATACTGAGCCCCAGGAGCCGCTAATCTAAGTTTGATTTCGTGTTCAGGTCCCACCCCTCCAGCAGGTTCTTCTTTGGGACACCCCTGCTGGCTGGTGCTTCCAGCTGGAGCGGGTGGAGGGTACCACGAGCAGAGTGAGACGATTCCCGCGCTCATGCTCCCTGTGCTGGAAGAGCAAAGCTGTCTTACCACCTCCATCTTCAAAGGAGGGTCATAGCAGGAAGGATACGAACACGGGTGTCCTATCTTCAGAGTTAAACAAAAATGGGTGTGGTGTTCGCATGAACAGAAAGTCAGTCTACTTCTCCTAAGTAAAGCCAGATCCGCAGTTGTGCCTGGCCACGGCCTGCAGAGGGGCAAGGTCCTGCAGGCCCTCCCTGGGGACACGTACCCCCAGACCGTCTCTTGCGACTGTGGAGCTCAAAATCCATGTCATAAGTTGTTTACTACGGGGGGAAAGAAAGAATCAGTGGAATCAGCCCTTGGGCTTGCCTTCTAATCCTACCTTGACGGGGGGCACATATAACCCTTCTCATAAGTGATGAACCCTTATTAAACAACAGTTTTCCACTCTAAAATGAACTCCCTCCAATCCTCTGGGCCGAGCCTTCTCCTACTAAAACCTATCAAAGAGGAGAAACTGCTGGGCCTCCTCATAGGCAAATGCCCCCGCTCCAAGCCAGCCGCCGCTCGGGGAGGGGCAGACACCTCGGCAGGAAAGGGAGAACAGCCTCCCTGATCTGTGCAGCTCCAGGCCTCCTGTTCAAGTCCTGCCACAACAGGGCGGGTGACAGATGTCGTCTGTGGTTCAAAGAGCATCGTATGACTGAACACTGACAGAAGGCAGCCCGAGCACTTTAGGCCGTCAGCTCAGACGACAGGACTGCAGCCGGTGGGCAAAGGCTCCGTCCCCGCTGCCGGCTTCTTCCGTGGGTGGATCAAGTGGCCCAGTGGACCCCACACCCGTGGGAAGGTGGGGTCGGGGGGCCAGGACAGAGCACGGCAGCCCACAGGCTCCCGAAAACGGATGTGACAGGGATGAGCCCGGACGTGCACGGCCTGAATGCTAGATCACCGCGGAGGGATGTTTCCTCTCCTTTAGGAAGAGCTATTAACCTTTCAGATGACAGCCCTGGGATGGGAGTGACGAGACGATTTCTGAGGTCAGCAAGGATCTCTGTTCTCAAAACCTGACATCGACGTGCAAAAGTTGTGACTGAATCCTGGTGTCCCTGAGTGGAAGACTAAATGCATGTGACAGATCTTCTGCCATCAAAATGCCCCATTTCCCAGAGTATCTGTCACAGATTGATAACATCCACGCAAAAAGTTAAGTACAATTATGACTGTCACTAAGAAACATCCTTCGGAACCTGTGACTGACAACTTGCTGGAAGCTGACAAATCACTGGAAGATTCCTGAACTTAAGAGCAGCGCCGCGCGCCTTATAAGGGAAGCTCAGCCCCAGCGGACGTGGGGAGGGGCTCCCGGGAGGCTGCGCCCTGTGTCTCTGGGAGGGAAGATGACATTTTCTCCAGGGGGGACAGTGTCGGTGAAGGGGCACCGCTGGAGCCCATGGCCTGAGATCTGGGGGGCAGAGTTCAGGGGGCCGCTTCTCCCTCAGGACCCCAGGCCAGCAGGAAGGGCAGAGTGGCGCTGCCGGAGCCATGGGGCCCCGCCCAGCCCTTGTCCACAGAGCTGTGAAGTGCCCGGACATCCCAGCACCCCGGGGTGCAGACTACTGGCTTCAGCTGGACTCCGAGAGCGAGCTCCTGCCTGCCCACGCTGGGACGGAGCCACGGGCCGCAGCGCGTGGGCCTCTGTGTCTCCATCTTGGGAGGGCGCCACAGTGCCACCCTGCAGGCCCTGAGCTCCGTCCTGACATCGGCTCCAGTGCGCGGGAGGAGGCCCGGCTGCAGGTCGGAGGATGAGGAAGCGCCGACAGTGGCGCGAGCAGACCTGGGTGACAGGTGCCCGTTGGAGCTCCCCGAGTCACCCGGGGCAAGGTGTCTGCGGCCCTAACGTGCAAGTCTGCTGAATCTGTATTTCTGAGGGTGGGGCTAGGGAATATGATGCATTTCAAGGATCACTGAAGGTCTGAAAACCCAAACGCTGTTTGAATGCTGCCAGCAATTGGGTGCACGTGACCTCGCAAGCCGGCTTCTTCAATGCCACGGGGTTTTTTTACCCTTGGGAAGTTCCCTTTATTAATTTTTTTTAAATGTTAAGCCCAAACCTACCTCCTTATAACTTCAACCCACCTGATCTAATTTTGCCTTCGGGGGCTCCCAATGCCCCAGCCCCACCTGGAAGCACTTCTGCTTTCCCTTCTACACGGCGACCATTTAGACATTTGAAGCCAGCTGCCTCGCCTTGACTCAGATCAAAACTCAGCGATTCCTCACACTCAAGCTCAATGCTCGAGTCGGGTAACTTTGACGAGGTGGCGGATGGCAGTGGACGCGACCCTCCTGATGTCCCGACAGGCGCAGGACACCGGGTCGGGGGTGTGCCCCACTGTGCGCGCCAGGCTGCGCTCAAGGTACCCAAGCTCGTGCCCAGCCTGGCTCCTTCACGTGGACCGCTGCTAAGCCACATCGCAATTTGGTGCCCGAGCAGTTGACTTTTTGAACCTTGGGGGCCCTGTCCATTTTCGCCCATCACCTTTCATCCCCTGGTAGCGGCAGGGTGTTCTGGCTGTAGAGGAGATGCGGAGTATTGATTCTGTCACTCAGCACATCAGCTCTCCCTAATGACTCTGTGTCATCTGCACATTTGATATGCATGCCTCTGATGTCTTTATCAAGCCACGGGTTCTGCTGTTCAGCAAGCCGGGGGGCAGCAGCCCACCAGGGCCCCTCGTGGGAAGGCACAGAACTGTTCACTCAGCCACACTCTGGGGCTACTGGTACTCCATCAACTGTGAGTCCACCTGCCTCCCCGAGCTTTTCCGGACCTCGGTTCCAGCAGAAGCTGAACCTTCTCTTCCCCGCAGATCATATGTGAGAGCCGGTGTGTGGGACAGGAGTGGGGGCTGCTCTGGCTGAAGGGGGAAGGTGCTTCCTCTGTCTGCACGTGCCCCAAGGCAGCAGCAAAGAAGCAATCGGAAAAGCCCAAATCCAGGGACCCCGATGTTTGCTCACACACACCAGGCCGACTTGCAAAGCTGAGGCCAGCCCGGGAGAGAGGTGGGGACGTGGGATCACGCCCGACGCCCAAGGCCAGGCCCACCCTGCTGATCAGTGTGTGTGAAGCAGACGGCAGAGGACGGGGCAGCGCTGGGGCCCAGGGAGAAGATGAAGGCTCCAGGCCCCCGGAAGAAGTGGCATATGCCCTTCTTCACGTGGGAAAACTGTCAAGAAATGAGCGCAGAGACGTGTGTGTGTGTGATGAAGACTCACTGGGTGAGGAAGAGGAGCTCTGCCAACACGTCTTATCCTGCCTTTGGCCGTGACCTTCGACCACTGTGCCCCATTCACCAGATACAGCCAAGGGGACTGCCCATCCTGAAAGGACAACGCCACACCTGGCCCCACGACTAGCATTCTCTGCAGTAACAGGGAGGAAACAGGCAGGAGGTGCTCGTTCTGAAGGGCAGTACCGGCCTCTGGAAAGGGAAGGCGGCTCTGCCAGGACCACGAGGGCCTCAGGTGATGACCCATCAACAGAAAGTCCACCAGCTGCCCCTTTTGTCTGACATAAGCTGGGGACGACAGCTCTCCAAAAAGTGACAGGAAGTTCTTTGATATACGAGTGACAACGAAAGAAATGTAGGCAGCAAACACGTTTTTAGCTTTTCAGACAGAAGCTCCGGCTCAAGAAGGCAACAAGGTCGGCTACTGGCCCTCCCTGACTCCCTTCCTTCCCCCGGGGATTGGCTGGGAAAATGGCCCACTGCCCGCGGGGGAACCGGCCTGCCTGTCCTCCAGGCTCCTCCAAATCTGGTCAGTAGAGGGCGCTGCATCACCACACTCTCCCTCCAGCCTGGGCTTTGCAACTTGATCCCTGTGTCCACACAAAGACCACAGCTGAGGTATTTCTTATGCTTGTGGTTTAATAGTACAGGAGAAAGAAGCAGCAAAAACAAACTTGCTATTTTATGATATGATATCACCTATGTAAAAAGTACACAGAAAAATGACTTGAAGAAAATATAGCCAAAGGTTATGAGCCTTTGCTTACTGGAGATGGAATTCGTTTTTTTCATTATTTTCTATACTCTGTCAGTTTTCTACAAGCTTGTATTCCTCTCATAATCAGAAAAACCTGAGGAGTCTTCAGGGACTCAGGAGCTGTCTGCGGGTGGGAGTGGAGAGGCTGCAGCCCAGGGTCTGAGGCTGTTGGAGAAGCATTTGTTGCAAAACTGAATATATGCCTGCACCTGGGCTGAGCTCTGGGAAATAAAAGGCACTAGACACAGTCCCTGCCTTTAAGGAGTTTACAACATGAGTGAAGGTATAACGGCTGAGAAGCGCTCTGAGGGGAGAGCCTGGCACAGGCACAGGGCACTCAGGGAAGGCCTCCTGGGAGAGGCGGCATTTGCGCTGACATCTGAGGTGGGGGATGGGAGACACACCTGATGCACAGGTGTCCACATGAGCAAAGGCACAGAAGCACCAAACAGGAAGGGGAAAAGAGGCTATTGGTTCAAAGTTTGAGGCGTGGGGACAAGAGAGAGAAGACTAATCCTGGGATCCAGACCTGAAGGCCTCCATCCTACAGGCCCACTGCAGACCCCCAGCGGAGACAAAAGCCTCCTCCACAGCTCACCACCAGAGAGAAAGCTGTTAGGTTCCTCTGCTGGACAGATTGCAGGGATCTGAAGCCTCACGGAATAACATACTCCTCATCTCATATATCTTCAGTGGAAAATTTGAAAAATCAGCATTTCTTTTTTTTTTTTTTTTTTGCGGTACGCGGGCCTCTTACTGCTGTGGCCTCTCCTGTTGCGGAGCACAGGCTCCGGACGCACGGGCTCAGCGGTCATGGCTCACGGGCCCAGCCGCTCCGCGGCATGTGGGATCCTCCCGGACCGGGGCACGAACCCGTGTCTCCTGCATCGGCAGGCGGACTCTCAACCACTGCGCCACCAGGGAAGCCCAGCATTTCATTTCTTATCAAAGATGCACAATAGGAGAACAATACGAAAACTGAAGAACATAAAAAAACCCTGATGAATTAGGGGGCTCATGTAGGTGTACAGGCCATCTGTAAGTTACTGCATAGTGAGAGAGGAGAGCTTGGGACAGACAAGTGGTTTTTACTGAGAAACATTAACGTAACATTCAATTATCCTACTGCATACTGGCTGACTTAACTCAGTCAAATTAGAATACATTTTATATTGACTATTTTGACATTTGCTTTATTTGGCAAGTAAAACAAAACTGATCCAATTTCCTTGAAGCCATTGTAAACCATAAACTGTACAACAAGAGGTTATAAAATACATAAGCCTCACAAGGCTTGTTCCCACGCACTATCTCCAGTTCTGTGTGACTCTCTGTGGCCTGTGTTCTCGGGTCCCCTGGCTTCAGTTCCTAGAGCCCGTGCGCCCACGCTGACCGGCTAGCTTCTGGGGAGATCGCTCTTCCTGCCTTAAGTGGAGAATCAGAGCTCTTCCTTTATCTCACAGCAAGTTAAAACCTGCCCTGAGGTGGTGCCTATTTCTAGGCCCTTCCAGACCATATAATGTCAACAGGAAGCAGCTGGAACCTCTCCAAGGCGACAGGCCTGAGCTGACCCTGAGCACAAGTGACGGGAACCACAGCCTCGACGGTGCCCTGGGCAGTGAGAAAGGAACTCCAAAGTGCTACTGAGCTGTGCGAGCCTTATACTCCTAAACCAAAGACGCGCAACTCTGGGAAGCTCATCAGCTAGTCATATCTCTTCACACCAAAGTGAAACTGAAAACTGTCAATACTCCTCAAGTTTCAGCCCATGGCGGGGTAGATACGATTAAGTACCGCTCTTGGTTTGTGAAACTGTCGCGAGTGAAAAAGGCCAGACTGCCTTCTGGAGGACACCCCGAAGGACAGGCCCCGAGCTGCAGGCTCACGACTGTGCGTTCGTCCGAGGCAGCGGGAAGCCCAGCAGAGGAACAGGGCACAGGAGACCGCCTGTAGCACCCTCTCCCCTGACTCCCGGGGGCAGGGTGTGGACCGTGGGGCATGGGGAGGGGGAGGCACCCAGTAATGGTTTTGTCCTGTTCCTGGCCGATTTTGCGCACCTCGAACTGCCCACGCGGAAGCTCTGAGATCCGTCCTCATTTATGTCACGTCCAGCTCCAAATGGCACTACCTCACAACTTCGTACTGGTTTTATTTACTTTTGTAATTCCTTTCTCAAGCTTAGTCTATCATTGCTGTTTGTTCCCTGTCCTCAAATAATTTACTGCTAATGATGCAGAGGTTTTTGATGGGACAGAAGGTGTTGAGACCACTACTGCCTCTGCTCCAACGGAAATCAGGTGCAGAGACCAGTCTGCTCACCCAAGTTTCTTTGTGGAAACAACTATTTAACACTAACAGCCCCTGAAAAACTTCTCACTATTCTCTCCTACACAAAGTACCTATCTCTTAGTTTGTAGCTCTTTGGGAACAGGAACAATATGGAAATGAACAAAATTACCTACCAACCCTCCTGGAGTTGAAAGAGTTGCTGGCCAAGGCAGAGAAGAAATTCCACCTTTTACGGCCAGCGCTCCCAGCAGCGTGGCTACAGGTCATGTGTCTGTGTGCGACCATGAGCTCTTTAGAATAACAAGCCCATTTTAAATTGCATATTCTGCTATTTCAGAAGCCTGCAGAATAGGTGCAAGACAGAATGGCTTTTACGTTCATGTAACGCAAAGATTTCTAACTGGCTTTGTGAAATCTCCTCTAAAGGTATATCGCTTCTGCAATGTTTCCGCAGATACCAAGTGGAGGGGTTCTAAGACGTTACGCAGTGGGACCCAAGACCACATGACTCTGCGACATGCATAACAGAACAAGATGCCACTGACAGGGCCTCACCTGGGAAGGTTGGGGGCTGGGGTGGAAGCAGCTGATGACTGGGAAGGCGTCGTGGGTTGAGATGAGTCATGATTTCTTGGTACTCTGCCCATTCGATACCAGATCCCCATGCTGTTCAACTCCCTTTAGGAGAAAAGAGAAGTCTTCATGGCACCGTTTAACATAAAATTACCTGAGCTACAAAGCAAACCAACTCATTTAAGAGAATCACCGCCTCAGACGCCAGGGAATCGATTCTTGCCCATGAAGGTGGGTTACATCACCTCCCTTTGTGCTCTGGGCATCACAGTTCAAAGCCTAACGTGATGGCAACTGTCCCAACTCAGCAGGCCCGGCTGACGTGGCCATCTTCTTCCCCCACCCCTGCGCCTGCCTTCCTACTATATGCTATCAACATTTTCCTTGGTTCTCAGTCTGCAAAATTCTTCGTATTCCGCCATTTCATTGTGGGTATTTGTGCGATCGTCTGCTTCAAGTTCTTTGTGTGGTTGGGGCGAGACAGACAGGGCACTGGGCTGACCCGTGTGCCTGGTGTTCAGCTATGGGGAGAACTAGCCCCACCCAGCTCCATGCCGTGCCGCCCCCCTCCCCCTGCCCCCCACCTCCAGGGTGAAGCTCCTCACTGCCTGGTGTCACCTGGTGTCAGCCTCATTCTCAGGCTCAGTCTGGGAGACATCTTCACAGAGCCCGAGGCATGTGTCCCATGAACCACCACAACTAAGGGTGGTGACAACAGGGCCCGACGGATGCCACGTCAGGGTTCCTGTTACTTGATCTGCACACACCCCCCGCAGCCCGGCCCCATGCCCCACGGTCACAAGTGTTTATGAGACAGGCATACTCGCAGGGACTGTAACAGGATTATTTTAGACACATCAACGTCCAACTGCTCAGCTGCCGCACAGAACTGCACGTTGGGATGTAGAGGAAGATCATCCCTCCAAAAACCGAGAACAGGTTTGTTCAGAGCATTCTTCTGGTGGCCCCTGAGTACACGCGGAGCTACCCTGAACCACAGCCGCGTCGTATCAGATGGTTGATTCCACTCAGCTGCACTGATTTTCCCACCTCTCGGTATCAGGCCACAGTCAGGCCTGGGAGGAGCTGTTCCCAGTCTGACAACCCCAGACCTTTGCAAAGTAACCTGTGGAACTGTGCCCATTCTTAAGAAAAAGCGACAGAGCTCTGAACACTGAATTCTCTTTCCTTAAAAATAACACTGGAATTGTCTTCCTCTGAAAAAGAATTTTTGCCCCAAGATGAAACAAAAATATGCTTTATTTAGCAATCTTTTCAAAATGATATAAAAAAAGGGATTCTAGTTTTGATTACCAAGACATATATGGTAAGAATCTATTCTTTAGAATTGTTTAAATTGGTTAAAAATCGAATCTTTTAAAGTAGCATAGTGTGTAATTTTAAAGAACTGAATACACACAGCAACTGAATATACATAATACATGTAGTAATTACTAAACCGTTGGTTTCTACTATTTGGATGTAAATGGCTGTTTCTAAGATACCTGAAGTATGGTTATTTTCTTACCTATTTTCTACTTCCATAATCCTGTTTCCATAATGACTTTAAACCATGTTGCAAAACAGGATTTTTGAGTGTGTAGAAAGGGTATGATAACAGAGTCCTTTTTTAAAAAAACTAATTATTAATTTATGGCTGCGTTGGGTCTTTGTTGCTGCGCGCAGGCTTTCTCTAGTTGCGGCGAGCAGGGGCTACTCTTCGTTGCTGTGCGCGGGCTTCTCACTGCAGTGGCTTCTCTTGTTGCAGAGCACGGGCTCTAGGCACGCAGGCTTCAGCCGTTGTGGCTCGGAGGCTCTAGAGCGCAGGTTCAGTAGTTGTGGCGCACAGGCTTAGTTGCTCTGCGGCATGTGGGATCTTCCTGGACCAGGGCTTGAACCCGTGTCCCCCGCATCGGCAGGCAGATTCTTAACCACTGCGCCACCAGGGAAGCCTGAGTCCTTCTTAAGGACCACAAGATCTTGAGACAGAGAACCAGATTCCATAGCTGAAGAGTCCACACAAGCTATCGTGCACCAAGATGAAAATAACCTCTATTTCTGTGACACCTGCTCCCCACGTTCTTCAAGCAAACACCGCAGCTCTCTCTCTCTCTCTCTCTATCACCGCAGCTCTCTCTCTCTCTCTCTCACCGCAGCTCTCTCTCTCTCTCTCTCTC
>NW_020837951.1:9098825-9128294 GCF_003676395.1 Aethalodelphis obliquidens
TCTCTCTCTCTCTCTCTCTCACCGCAGCTCTCTCTCTCTCTCTCTCTATCACCCAGTCCGTGAGCAGCCTTCAAGTAAAGGCCGTGGCTTTTCGAGTAAAGAGGAGGGTCTGGGCTCAAATGAGCAAGATCCAGGAGGCCGACCTCAAAAGCCAAGTAGGAGAACGCATCCATGATGTAGGGACCCACAGGGATAAGCAAGAAGACTGCAAAGCCGGCCAGGGAGAGGCACGTGGCCAAGAGGCCGAAAACCCTCAACCACACTATGAATTCGAGAGACCCGAACTTCAGCTGACTGAGTACAATGGGTGAACACCTATTATCTTTTGGACGTCCAGCATCCCTTCATCCCTCTTCTGATCTTTACCTTCCCTCCGTATTCGGGGAGCAGCCACCCCTCATTCCCAGTGCCTGAGTTCCAATGGAGCTGACCCCACTTTCAGCTCAGACTTGGTCAATCAGAGATTGACGTTTTCCTGGTAGCAGCGACGGGCTCAGGGTGCACGTGACCCCAGTGAGATCAATCAAGACCAAGGCGAATGAATTCTAGAACTTCTGAATACTGGTCAGGAGCATGGTGTCCTGAACCAGCGGCCTCCCAGGTAGGAAGGGCAGCAAGGAGAGCTAAGGCCAGAGGCTGATGAGAGGCAGACGGCTGAGCCCACGGGTCACACAGAAGGTCTCAGGACCCGGTCCCCAGGGGTGATGTGAGCACCCTCAGCGGACAGCAGAGATGAGACTGGGGCTGTTGAGACTTACCCAATGAACGTGTACTGAGGAGGGGCCTGCTTGGTCCGGCCCATGATCCGAATGTCACAAATGGCAGCTTCGGTTGAGTCCCGTGGGATGAATTTAATGCACAGCCTCTTCTTCCTAAAAGCCACTTCCTCTGAAGGAAAGGACAAGAAAAGGGATGAGTCTTCCAGAGGTGCCCACGTCTCCGTTTTCAACACCATGTCTCCTGTCACGTTCCCTTCCCGGCGGTGGAAGTGACCAGCCATCCAAGTCGCCCGAAAGAAGGGCTGGACGCAGGGCTGCAGTGGACAGGCCCAGTCACCCTGCTCTGCATTCGGGGACTGACCCCCGACAACCCCTGCCAAGAAGGGGCCCAAAGGGCACACACACCTCTGCAAGGAGCATCCTGGAATAAACCCACGACTACAACCTGCTCGCTGCTCCAGCCATCAGATACAAACACATGGACACCCTGAGGGTCAACACATTTCACTACATGGCCTTTTTTCTTTTTCACTTTTTAAAAAATTTATTTATTTATTTATATTAAAAATTTTTACTTTTTGGCCACGCCACACGACATGTGGGATCTTAGTTCCCCAAACCAGGGATCTAACCCGCGCCCCCTGCAGTTGGAAGCGTGGAGTCTCAACCGCCGGACCACCAGGGAAGTCCTTTTTCACCTTTTATTACAGAAATTTTCAAACATTCCCCCAAACAGAGAGAACAGTAAGATGAATCCACATGTTCCCATCATCCGGTTTTAACACTGTCAACAATGGGCGACCTGGTTTGATCTCCTTCCCCCACCCCCTCCAGCTTTGCTGGAGACTTACAATGACTCCCCAACACCATGTCACGTCACCCACCAAAATCTCAGTAGGTATCCATGGCAGGCTTTTTTTTTTTAATTATTATTATTTTTTACCATGACTGTTATCATTCCTAACAAAATGAACAATGATTCCTTAATATCATCCAAGAGTCTATACTCAAGTTTTCTCCGTTATCTCAAAAGTGTCATTTAACTGTTGGTTTGTCTGGACCGAGACCCAGACACCGTCTGTGCACTGCATTTGGTTGTTAGGCCTCTTCTGTTCTGTGGCAACCTCTCCACCTTCCCTTTATCTTCAGGGCACTGACAGGATGGAGAACTCAGGTCACCCCCTGTACTTCCTGTAAACCGGCAGAGTGAGAGGCTCGATTCGATTCCGATCAGGCTGGAGCACTTCACAGGTGACACAACGTACATCTGACGGTGTCACACGTGCGGCCTGGGGCTCAGCTGGGCCACCCTCGGTAGGTCCCACTGCTGTTGGTACCTCAGTTATAAAGTCCCCAACAACCATGCTCATGAGGTTTTCTCATCCCCTGATGACTGTTGCCTAGATTCATAATCTCATTAAAGTCGTCAACACAGTGATTTTCTGTCATTCCTTCTGCATTTATTAGCTGGAATTTTTCTATATAAAAAACATCTTAGTTTTCAACTACCTGGTCTCCCTGAAACATGCTTTGTTACAGGAAAGGAGAGATAAATATGTGATTCTTTTATTTATCAAGGCTTAGAGTGATGAGCTGGTACCCTAGCAACTGCCGAAGGTGAACCACCACCCACGTGTTTTTTGTTTGTTCATCTGTGGTTTTTAAACATGACTTTCAATCAACTGCAGCCATTCAGTACATGAGTCGGATAGATCTGGGGTGAAATTCCAACTCCACCATTATCCAGAACCATAATCTTAGGCAAGTGACTTAATTTATCGGTAAAAGGGAGTTAATGAAACCTGAGGCCATAGGGACACTGGGTGGATGAAATGTGATGACACATATGCTTAGCCCCTTAGCCCCGTGCCTGGCACACAGTAAGTGCTCAGTAAAGAACAGCCATGGGGCTTCCCTGGTGGCGCAGTGGTTGAGAGTCTGCCTGCTAATGCAGGGGACACGGGTTTGAGCCCTGGTCTGGGAGGATCCCACATGTCGCGGAGCAACTAGGCCAGTGAGCCACAACTACTGAGCCTGCGCGTCTGGAGCCTGTGCTCCGCAACGGGAGAGGCCACAACAGTGAGAGGCCCGTGCACCGCGATGAAGAGTAGCCCCCACTTGCCACAACTAGAGAAAGCCCTCGCACAGAAATGAAGACCCAACACAGCAAAAATAAATAAATTAATTAATAAACTCCTACCCCCAACATCTTCTTTAAAAAAAAAAAAAGAACAGCCATGGATGTTCTTACCGTTATTTTTTTATTTTTTGCGGTATGTGGGCCTCTCACTGTTGTGGCCTCTCCCGCTGCGGAGCACAGGCTCTGGACGCGCAGGCTCAGCGGCCATGGCTCACGGGCCCAGCCGCTCCACGGCATGTGGGATCTTCCCAGACCGGGGCACGAACCCGCGTCCCCTGCATCGGCAGGTGGACTCTCAACCACTGCGCCACCAGGGAAGCCCCTCACCGTATTATTGTAAGTAAGCCTCTGGCATACAATTTGTGTCAGTGTTTGGCATTGATTTTCAAGACCTTTCAGTTCCGTGGCAGGAAATAAGCACATTTAAATCAGGGAGCAGGATAAAGAGGGGAGTGCAGTCCTGCTGCTGGTCTTGATTTTTACCAAAGGGGAGATTAGAATTAGGTGTTGACATTTTGGGGGAACCAGATGGAAACTCAGAAACTTTGTCGGTTCTTTTCCTAGTGAGGAAACTGAGGGCTAGACCAGATCTACCAGCTATGAGTAATAATACTGGATACTGAATCCAGACCCCAAATATCGTATCCAAGAAGGCAGGGGTGGTAACTGGGGGTAAACTGTCCACAGCAACCCTGCAGCTTCAAAAACTATGAGCTCATAAGATCAGGCCTTTGAAAGTGTGAAGGAGGAGAGACCTTTCCTCAAAGTAAACTACGATGCAGGTCTTTTATGCACTTGCTCTGCCAGCTGCTCTTTGCTCCATTCTTCCATCTACAGCAAACTCGGGGTAAGAGATGGAGCCACTAATTACACGTGCTTACACAGGCCTGACTTTAAGCAAACATACAGAGTCCACAGAAATGTGTTCAGTCACGCTAATGAACAGAGAAAGGACACAGCACTTTACTAAAACAAACAGTCTTCCAGTTTTTTAAGTGCTATAGAGATTGCAACAAACCGTACTTTAAATTAATTACAGGAGTCTCATCTTTCTGGCTGATTTTATAAAATCAGGACCCTAAATGCTCTCAAACATCACAGAGCTGACCACAGGTTTATCTGGTCAGCTTGAGCTCACCTGTCCCTGGGTCAAGGCTCCAGGAATGACCGCATGACCTTAAATGAATAGGCGACCCTAAGCTCACCCTTCCTTGTGTGATAAGACACTTGTTGGAGGTGCCAGGACCCAACCTCAGAATGTCCATGGGGCAGCAACCAGTGCACCCCCAGTCATGGTGGGGGGACTTCCCAGAATCACTGGGGCCCCACGGAAGCTAGACCAGGACTCAGCCCTGGGCCTCCTCGCTCAACTGGTTCAACAAATTGAGAGGAAAATGCAGAATGAGAACTCCCTTGGCTCTATAGTATATCAATATACAGACATTTTAAGCCACTTAGTTGTCAAAAACGAACGACAATGCAAATTTTAAAACTAAGAAAAACACAGGGGAAAAGTAGGAAATTAATACAAAAAGTCTACAAGGCAATTTTAGCTCTTAAAGAGACCATTCATATAAGAATAAGCAAAAGCAGCAGGCAAACACGTGAAAATATTCAGTTTTGCTAATAAATAATAAGTGAAAATTAAACAAAATTAGAGAGTAAAACTAAATAAAAAATGTAAAACCTAGGCTGGCAGGCCGGTGGCAAACAGGTACAAGCCGCGATCATTAGTGGCCACATGAACTGGTTTTCCTGGAAGTTAATCTGGCAGCAGAGGATAATAAAGCTTATCTTTATTGAGCCCATCCTCTGATCAAGGCACTGTGTATGGCAGGTACCTTAGGTGATTCAAAGATGAATTAAACACGGATCTTGCCCTCGAAGAAAGTAAGTAGCAAAACATGAAGAAAACAGGTAAATATCCCCCCCATTTGAGGCAACTGAGGCCCGGGAGGCTGAAGTCATTTGCCCAGGGTCCCTCATTTGTAAGTGGCAGAGGCAGACTCAATATTAGGCGAGTCTGACTCCAGAGCCCAAGTTCTTCCCATGATGCCTGGTGCAGTCTGTCCTAACAGAGGTAAAGATGGGAACTCGGAAGCAGAATCGACCGCTCCCTTTGGCTTCCCACCACTGTTACTGGCAGTTGCTTACTCTCCTCCCTCCCTTCAACACAGGTGTGCTGTGCCAGGCAGGTGAAAAGCAGTAAAGAAGGCAGATGGGGACCCTGACCTCCAAGTGATTATAGCCACCCGCTAGACTGAGCTCCTTGTGGGTTCTTTTCCCAGGCTCATCTTTATATCCCAAAGCCTGCAGTGCCTACAGTAGACACACATCCATTGTGGCTGACTGTGGAGAGGAGAGAGAGCTTGCTTCAGACTCACATCTAGGGATCAGAGGCTGTTTCACGCAGTCTTGAGCTCAGCCTTGAAAGACATGGGGTGTGGATATTCAGAGTGAGGGAAGGGGCCTTCAGGCCAGGAAAACAACAATGCAAATACGTGGAGTCCGAAAAGAAAGGAGCATAAAGACGGCACAGTAAGTGGCTCGGTCTGGGTAAAGCATGGCGTGCTTGAAGGTAAGAAGTACGTTGCAGAGCAGGGGTCCCGAACTCCCGGGCCACGGACCGGTACCGGTCCTCAGCCTGTTAGGAACCGGGCCGCACAGCAGGAGGTGAGCGGCGGGCGAGCGAAGCTTCATCTGCCACTGCGCATCGCTGGCAGTGCCGCCTGAACCATCCTCCCCTCCCCCCGACAAAAACTGTCCTCCACGAAACCGGTCCCTGGTGCCAAAAAGCTTGGGGACCTCTGCTGTAGAGGAAGGTCGGGAGCAGGCCATTGAGGACACATGACCCAGCCGCCTCAAGTCCTTGGAAACGCATCACAAGGAAATCATTCAAAATCTATACATGTTCAAACTGATCTACAGATTCAACACCATTCCTATCAAAATCCCAGCTGGCTTCTCTGCAGAAACTGACTGATGTTGGAAGTCACATGGAAATTTGAGGGACCCAGAATAGCCAAAATCATCCTGACAAAGAAGAACAAAGTTGGAGGACTCACACCACTTGGTTTCAACACCTGCTACAAAGCTCCAGTAACCAAGGCTGTGTGGTTCTGGCATAAGGAAAGACATATATAGATCAATGGAAGAGAACTCGGAGACCAGAAACAAACCTTCATGCTTACAGTCAATTGGTATTCAACAAGGATGCTGAGACAATTCAACGGGGGAAAGAACAGTCTTTTCAACAAATGGTGCTGGAACGACTGGATACTCACATGCAAAAGAATACATGTGTTTAAATCAACTATACTTCAATAAAAAATTAAAAAAAAAAACCCTGAACCCCTATCTTGCACCATTCACAAACTTTAACTCAAAATGCATCAAAGACATAAATGAAAGAGCTGAAACTATAAAACTCTTAGAAGAAAACACAGGCATAAATCCTGGTGACCTTGGATTTGGCAATGGTTTCTTGGGTATGATTCCAACAGCATGAGCAACAAAGGAAAAAAACCCAGATAAATGGAACTCCACCAAAATAAAAAACTTTTGTGTTTCCAAGGATAGCATCAAGAAAATGGAATAACTGTACATCAACTATACCTCAATTTAAAAAAAGAAAAAAAAGTGAAATGAAAACCCATAGAATGGGAGAAAATTTTTGCAAATCATATAACTGATAAAGGACATATCAAGAATATATTAAAACATTTTTACAACTCAATCGTAAAAAGAAAACCCAATTTTAGATGGGCAAAGAATTAGAATAGCCATTTCTCCAGAGAAAATTACAAATGGCTAATAAGCACATAAAAAAATGTTCAACATCATTAGCCATAAGGGAAACACAAATCAAAACCACAATGAGAGACCACTGCATACCAGCTAAGATGGTGAGAACTAAAAAGAATGACAATAACAAGTGTTGAAAATGTGGAGACACTGGAACCCTCAAACACTGCTGGCTGGAATGTAAAAGGGTATAGCTCCCTTGAGAAACAGTTTGGCAGTGTCTCAATAAGTTAAGTATGGAGTTACCATATGACCTAGCAATTCCACACTTAGGTATATACCCAACAGCAATGAAAACATACGGCCACACAAAAGTTTGTGCATCCGTGTTCAAAGCAGCATTATTCATAATAACCCTAAGTGAAACAACCCAAATATCCATCAATTGAATGGATAAGCAAAACGGTACATCCATATAACAGAATATTACTTGGCAATAAAAAAAGGAACGAAGTGCTGACATGCTACAACATGAACCTACCTTGACAACATTCTGTTATGTGAAAGAAGCCAGACACAAAAAGACTACAGATTATACAACTTCATTTATATGAAATGTTCAGAATAGGCAAATCTATATGGAAAGTAGATTAGTGGTTGCCTAGGGCTGGCAGGGGGCTAGGGAGGAGAGGACTAGGGAGAAATGGAGAGTGACTGCTAATGGGTACGGTTTCTTTTGGGGTGATGAAACGTTCTAAAATTGATTGTGGTAAGGGTTGCACAGCTCTGCGAATATACTAAAAACCACTGGATTGTAACTTTAAATGGGTAAATTGTATGGTACGTGAATTATACCTCAAGAAAGCTGTTATCCCCAAACTCCAATACATAAATATATAAAATCTATTGGTAAAAGGTGCTTAAACACATGCTTTTACAGAGTGGCACTATGGTTAAAAGTGTGGGGAGTCACGCTTGTGTGTGTAATCTAGTCATTCCCCCACTGCTAGATGTGTAACCTTGGATAAGCTCTTTAATCCCTAAGTAGTTACTGTGCCTCATTTTTCTCATATGTGAAATGGGTATAATAATACCCATCTCCAAATAGGGGTCTTACTGAAGATTAAATGAGATCAGGTATGTAGAGCATTTAGCATAAAGACGTACTAAATACCAACTATCACAATTATTAGCTAATACACGTCAGTAACAAACAAAAGCAGCCCAATGTCCAAAAGTGAGGAGACTATTAGGCTACACAATGGAATTCACTTGCTCCATTAAAATAACAGCTATGTGGGGATCTGTGTAAATATGGAAAGTCTGGTCTATAAGAAATGCTTGCAAGAAAACAGCAAACAAATAAAAAAAAAGTAGGTCCAAAATGGGGCTAACTACGGAAAAATAAAGTATGTGGGACAAAAAGTGAAATGCAGAGTTTCATAAATGGATCATATGTCATAAAGAAAGGATTCTCTGTATTTGTTTTTTATTTACTGCATCACTGTCGTGGATATCCTAACATTGGTCACAAGTAATTTAAAGTAAAACAAGTTATAGCACATCAAAATGAGGAGGCTCAACTACCCAGGTTTCCAGCTCTATTTAATAACTGGCGAGCACGACAAGAACCTCGAAGTGCCCCAGGATCCTGAAGAAGCTTCCGACGTGTCAGCCACTCACTTCCGCTCTGTGTTGCTCAGGGATCAGAGTCTTCCCTCAATTTCGAATCCTGAGGACTCTAAGTTGCAGTCTTTCTGGTTCTGACTTTTCTTTGTGCTCCAAGAGCCAAAAATGGGGCTGTTACCGCCCTTGTGTTCCCTGCGTGCTTTTGGTTTTTTCCTTTTGCTTCTGGGTCTCATGCCAAGCTTGGCTTCAGCAGCACCGGAGAACGGGCTAAGGACAAACTATAAGCGGTTTCACTGTCCCCTTCCTGAGTGAGCCGATTCAGCAGGGAGCACCGTCCTGCTCATTTACATGCCGCTACCCAGAACGCTGAAAACTCCTTGGAGAACCAAGTCAGACATATGTCAAAAGCAGCAGGGTTTATTTGGGGCACGCAGTAAGGCCTCCTAAAATGTTTCCGAAGAAAAATGCACATAAGAATGTCTAAAAATATACCTGAAGGAAGAAAATTCTCATCGTGACGAGAAGTAGTAAGGGGTGACTCACGTGTGTCTACCGTCTCCTGAATTGGGATGAAGCCGACAGGCAGAGTGTCCTTGATGTCGATGAGCTTCATGTCCACTAACACGTTCCCTAAATGGCTCTTGGGAAGAAAGAAGAGAGAGAGAGATGATTAATCTGAACACGCCTGCAGTGGGTTTGCCATCTTGGCTTCAAAATGCATATCTAACACAAGACTCGCGCCGCTTCACGACAGCAGGTTAATTACAGTAGGTGTCATTTAATGCTCCCCAGCAGTTACACAGGGACTCTGGTGGCCCCCGGGGAGGAGTTTCATCTGCAGAACCTCAAAGCCACTCACTCCGATGTGGCCTTGGTTAGCAAGATGAGCCCTGAGCATCAGCTCTTGGGGTAGCAGGTTTAGAAAGAGCACATTCCTGGGGCGGTCGCTGCACAGGGAGAGCTGCATCTCAGCCTAACAGAGAACCCGTCACACTCCTAAGTGATCGCCAGTCTGCATGTTGACACACATTTCGGTGGCTAGACACATTCTGTAAAACCCCACGAATCATAAACTAAGACACAGTGAAAAGCCCTGCTGCCTAATATTACGCATCTTCTAAAATGACATGCACAAGGGCCTATTATAGCTTCTACTTAGTGGTAGTGCACGGGGTCCACAGTGCGCAGTTTCCGTAACCAGTGCAAAAATATCTTCGAAGACAGCATGCCATCCTGTAATTGCAAGAGAGAATTCTCTGCAAACGCACTGGCACTCACAGCCCACATCTCAAGTTGGAAACAAGCTCTAAAGCGATCTACCCTACAACTTAGATATGTGGGTCCACCTCGGAGATTTCATTAAATTCTTCAGTTAAAAAAAGAATGATGCCTTCTGATCCCAATCTCTCCTGTCAGGATACTAGCAATGCACTTGGAATGCTCACCTTCCAGAAGCACCTCATCCCCACAAGTCCCCATGAGCACACTCTCAGTTTACCTGTTCTGCGCTCCCGGACGAGCCCACCACCTTGCCCCGCACAGCAACTCCTCAGGCGTCCTGCTCAGAGAAGGGCGTGCCCCTCAGTCTCCGTGCCGCACCCCATCCTGCGCAGTGCCAACACCATCCCTGAAAGCCAATCAGGGAATTCCTATCATCTGAACTCTACGCTATGTCCTCTCTCGGCACTCGCAATTTTCCTTCATATCAATTTATAATGACATATTTGTGAGGTTTTTATTTAGTATCTGCTTCCCCACTAGAGTTTGAGAGCCATCAGGACCAAAACTCTCTCTGCTACTACTATATATCCAAGCCTAGCATAGATCTGGGCACACAGTAGGTGCTCAATAATTATCTGCTGAATAAATTAATGTTTTTTGGTACATTTTTAACTGGGCGGGCCACTCAGAACCAGAAATCAAATTGGATTTGCTTGGATGATGAATCTAAACAATATCAATAGATATATTAAAAGTATATTTAATAAATGTATTATAAACCAAAAGTACACAAATGAAATAAATTCTTGAAATTTAGCCATGAAGGTCAAAATGTCAAGTGTAAACTATGACCAGTGTTTTTTCGGCACTGTGGTCACAAAACCGTTTCTCTAGAAATACGGTATTTGCCGAGGATTTAATATTATTACATTTCAGGTAGCTGGGTCTCAGGAAGACAATGCACAGATCAGCGCAGCAAGTGGAAAGCGGAACCCTCACTGCTGCGGAATAAATCTCTGACTGTGGAGGAAGGGTCTGAACCATTAACCCAACGCGCAAGCATCAGCTGCCTTCAGAATCACCTGATCTAATCTATCATAATTTTTTTTCATGGCAGTTGCCTTTCCATGTCATCACTGTTTTCTGCATTGAGAAATTAACAACCGGGTATGTTTTCCTGCCCCATAGATGGACGGGTGTTCATCAATATCCTTCTCAAACGTCTTCTACTTGACAAGTTGGGTTTTACATAAGTCAACTGCAAACCACTTAGCGACCTCACACTCCACACTCTACAAATGTCCCTGATCATTAAACCAGAACATCGGTGGTGCAGCCATGAAAAAAAGCATGAAAAAACCCCTCCTGTGCATATGGAACGGGAGCCTGCACTGTCAGAGCTTCCCGCAGCCCAAGTGTGGTCCCTCCGTGCAGGGGCTGCCACTGCACCGGGTTTAATACAGAAAGTCTGCCACACCATTAATTTTGCTTGTTCCTCTCCCCTCCCCCATCCCGTGCTCTCTTTCATTTCCTCCTCATAAATATGAAGAACGTATTCCCAATCCTTGTTGAGCAAATGATTCATGCCAAAAGCCCAATATGCACTGACTCAGGGTATTTATATTGTCTCTGGTAGCCAGTATTTGCTAGTATACTGTAATTATTTTTGACAACCTTGCATTTAAGGTAGCCACAGATAACCAACTTAATATTCAAATGTTCATAAATTCTTCTGTTTAATATCCTCCCTACCTAATCTATGTACATTATTATTACAGGTAATGCAGAAAGTACAGGGCATGAAAAGTGCAATTAATCTCAATCCTTCCCCAGGAAGCAATGTCACTCCAAAGCCAGGTTTCTGTATTAATAGCATTATTGGGGGAAAGGAATTTAGGTTCCAAAGGAGTCTCCACAAACTCCTACACAGCGAGTCTCAAGTCACCTAATTAAGAATCTGTCCAGTCTTGAGATTCCACATCCCTCCTTTGCAGTTGTAAAAAATTGTCATGCAAAGTCTTGGCTCTGACAGCAGGGCCGGGACAGACCGGCTGTAACATTAAAATATGCCTTATTCCTGCTCTAATCCTGGGCTGGCAAGTGGGCCCCTGCCACCCCTTCAGCTGTATCCCTCTGGATCTCACTATAGGACCCATTCTTTCTTTTTCTGAAAATAAAATGCACCTAATCTCCTTACTGCCTCAAAAGAGGGGCAGAGGATTCTCCCACTGCCCTTGTCCTCATCTTGCATCCCCTCATCACACCCACCTCCCCATGTCTGCCCAGCCCTCATGGAGCAAGACACGCATAGTAGGCACTCAAGGAACATCTCCTGAACGTTCGACAAATGTTGACTAAATCGGTGTATCTTCTATCATCCACTTACCCGTGACGCCTAATTAACAAGCCCCAGGGACTTCTCTCTATCATTTTGAGACCTGTCATTGTCCCCACTCCAAGGGATCAGGGGCTCTTCTGGCCTAGAGTACCGACACCCCACGGCCTTCAAGGAAATGCAACAAAAACAGAAATCAAAAATGACCAACGAGATCGTAGCTGTCCTTTGTGGCCACGGTCTCCTCTTCAGTAGGAGAGGCTGAGGCTAACTGGAGACCAGGAGTGAACACGTGAAACCACCAGGCAGAGTGAGGGTGTGAACAAGATGCTCAACCCTCAGGAGTTGGTCCTCACAGCCCTGAGCGGCAGTGAACACACGGACCTTCTGCAGAAAGGGTAGCCAGTGGGCAGAAAAGAGGTGACAAAAGCTAAGAACACGACTAGTTTCAAAAAAGGTTTAGGTAAGCTCCAGGGACAAAGGGGACAAGAGTGACCTGTACGTGGATGTGGACGCAGGAGGGAAGGATGGGGCCAAGGGGGCACTACCCCTAAGATCACGAGTCCCACGTCTGGAAGGGCAACCCGGCCTTCAGACCTGTTCCTGGGGTCTCCTCAGCTGCACCGTGACATGAGGGACCTGCTCAGACCCACCGCAGGCTCACCTGCCAGGACTTTCCCCTACTCCACCAGAAACTCTGTTCTTCACAGCAAGCATGTATTACTCTCATCATTAGTGGGAAAAAATTAAAGCAATGAGTTCTCCCTGAGTCTGTTAGGAATCATTTTCCTAACAAAGACTTACCAACAAACAACAGGAATGGCTGGTGGAAGAGAGTGCGGGCCAGAGAACTGTGTGACTGTCCACAGCCAGCAAATGCTGCAGGGACGCACGAGGACCGTGATAGGACCACGGGGCTGTGGGGTTTGTGATGGAGAGAAAGACCGTTGCCTTTCCCCTTCCATGCTTCTGAATGGGGATGTTTGAACCTGATTTTTTCTTTATAAATCATGAACATGTATTACTGTTATAATAAAATTTATAAAAATATTTCCCACCCATTTTTTTTTTTTTTTTTTTTTTTTTAGCATTCAGGCCCAAAATAAAATGTCACCTTAAAAATGAAAATCTGACTGCTCCCTATTTGGAGTTAGGGAAGACAGGTGGCCTTGGACAAGCATGAAAACTCCCTGATGTCAGAAAGGAGCTGGTACTTCGAGAGCCTGTCTGAGGACAGAAGTGGCGTATGTGCAGAGCGCCCAGGACAGGTCTCACACGGGGTGGACACTCACGAGAGCCACTTCTCTTCTTTCTAAGCCACCCATTAGAATACTTTGCTGGAAGAGCTTTAGTAGATGTCTTTAAAATTTCCTGATTTATGGGCTTAAGTATTAAACATCACAGTAAAAGAAATCTGCCTGGGTGGTGGATACCCACCTGCAGAAACAATGAAATGTCATATGTCAGAGAGACTCGGGGAGAAAGTTAACAAGGCCATGTCTGGGGGAGGGGTGACTGCGTGGCATCCTTCTAGCTATGCTCCCATCTGGTGGTCAGCTTTAAATCCAGCTCCCCTGGAAGACACTTACCTCCGTACTACCCTGTGATTTGTTACTTGGAGGAAAGGCAGGCAGACAAGAGCTGTGAGAGAAATCTCCTAGTCTCCTTCGGAGAACACGTTTTAATGGAATTCACTGTACACTTGGGTATGTGGTTAATAATACTGTTAATAAATGAAACACAGCACAGGCTGCTGATTCTACCCCCATTCACTAAAACCACAGATAAATTAACATAGTGATGAAAATAAACCACAAGCAAAAAACGAGGAGATTTCAAACAGGAATGTAAATGACTTGTGCTCACTTAGCAAACAGAAAACCACTAAGACTTACATTTTCTTTGGAAAATGATCTTGTGAAACACAGGTATCTGGTAACCTTGGATTTAAATAAGCCGTCTTTCCAGAGGTCAGCATCCACACCATCTGCTGTCTGTGCAACCTACACCAAAGAGATGGAGAAAAGGACAGCAGGTGAGGCAGGATGCAGCCAGGGCGTGTGTGAGCAGCTTCTTCGTACCTGCACCAATTAACTCCAGCCTGGACTCGTGCGGCATCTCATTAGTCCATTTCATGAGGCCCTGGGAAGAGATTTTCCAAGAGGGGTAAAGGGAGAGTGTGAAAAATAACAACTTCTAAAAATACTGTCCCTGGGGAAGCCATTGATTAAAGACACCCTGACAAAAGTGGTTCTAATGAGAAAAGAGCAAATTTTGTTGTCATGGACCAAGAAGGGATTGGAGAAGTCAGCAAATTAAGTTGCTCATTACCACTTACTCGGGGGATAGTACAGGGTGCAGAAAAAAGTCCAATGGGGCGTGAAATGCCACCTGAAAGGGGCACTGCCCGCCGTGAGCCTGGCACGGCCTCCTGCTCCGTCCAGGACCCGGGCCGGCCAGGGGCTGCCGTCACTGGGACTCTGCTGGGCGCTGGGGCGGGGGCGGGGAGCTGGGAGATGCACTGTTTCTTCTCGGCACAAGCTCTGCGAGTGGTAGTCAAGGTCGGAAACTGTAGCATGATAGGAAAATTAAAAAAGACTCAGCTGCTTGTTTATAGGCTAAAGAGCCATCTTCTCGTATTCAGCTGCAGAAATTTTCCTCTAGGCAGCATTCAAGGATGAAGCTGGCCTTGATTTGAGTCTTACAGGACCTGTGCATGGGACTGTGGGGCTGGGACTAGTGGGAAGGGTTCACAAGGACACGGGAGAGGAGACGGAGGCCGGCCAGGATGCACTCTCCCCATTCTCTGCAAGATACTCATTAACGGACCATCAGGGCCTGGGCTGCTTGCTCCCTCAGCGGCCTAACAGGTCAGAGTATTAATCAACCTCCCACACCCCGGCTGGACCCCAATGGGGGACCCCCCGGAAGACTGGGAGCAGTGCCCCTTTGGGGATGAGCTCTGCAGCCACCACCCCTGCCCCTGCCAGGGCACTCTGGGCATCTCCCTGCTCGTCCTTCTGAGGCTTAGACTTTGGGAAGCCGTCCTTGATCTGACAAGCTCCAGGCCGTTCTCACAAACTGCTGAAAGCACCTCCCTTCTTCACACAAAATGCCCCTGAGGCAGCCCCATCCCGTGTCCACACTGCACAGGAGGCCCACAACCTCGGACTGTCACATGCGCAGGGCAGGGGGGTGGGGGTGGCTCCACTGGGATGGTCCCCAGAGCCCCGACGGCCACGCTCTCTGAGGGGCCTCTGGAAAGCCCAAAGGTCAACTGGCAAAAGAAAAATGCCTTCTTTCAAACCCAAGGATCGTAAGTTAGCAAGTGCAACAAAGGGAAAAGAAAGGTTCTTATTCTAAATACGCAGATATGTTTGACCTGAAATCTGAAGGAGGAGTAGTATGGGGACAATCTCAGGGAACGTCTGCTCCAAGTATGTCAACCTCACAGAAAGAAACACGACGGAACAAGATCAGGCCCTGTCCGCATCTCCCCCCGAAACGGTCATACATGAAGTTTCTCGGAAAACATGAAATTGGAAGCAGCGGCCCCAGCTTCCCACTCCCAAGGATCCCTTTTGCTTTGTTTTCTCCCATGGGTTCCATGTTTGAAAGATTTTTGTTTCCCAAACTGTACTTTTATTGTATTTCCTCAGTTCTAAGATGTAGTCGTTTGGGAATCACCCGTGGATTTAAAGAACACTCCTTCAGGAAAAAAGAAATATCGTATCAAAATGCACAAACCTATTTTAAGATGCATCCTAATTTCAGAACCATTAAAATGTGAAAAGATGCTATAGGAACAAAGAAATAAGGGAACCTATGTGGTTTCTCTATAATAAATGCATTATTTTTGATAAATTTTTAAAAATAGAGAGACTGCAGAACACTCAAAGGCTGTGGGACCACAGGCTGGGACTCAGAAGGAAGAGAGCTGTGTCCAACCTCCCACGGAAAAGGCAGGCGGTTCAGAAGGGCTTTCCAGGCTACTGGAAATTCCACTGAGGGGTGTTATGCACCCTAAGTCAAGGCTATTGTTTCCAGGGTTTGAAAATGATGATCCCCTCCTCTCACCCACTGCTAGAATTTTCCCTTTTCTGAATGAGAAGACACCTTGGTAGGATAAAGAGGCTGGCGCAGGAGTGCCAAGGGAGAAAGCAGGCAGTGGACCTGCTCCCTCCTCAGAGGCCCCCTTCTCTCCTTCTCATTGTGGCAGTTACAGTCCTCCAATCCACTCCTGAGAAACATTCAACACAGACATCCAAAGTCCCAGCTTTGCCCTGAGGCCACGACTCCTTTGCAATGAAGTGAAAATGTGCATCGCCCTCCAACCCCAGCCAAGGGGAGGTGTGGAGGGAGGTGAGGGTGAGAGGGAGGAAGAGGGTGAGAAAGAGAGGGGGCGGGGGAGTGTGAGAGAGAGAGAGAGAGAGAGAGAGAGAGAGAGAGAGAGAGAGAGAGTGTGTGTGTGTGTGTGTGTGTGTGTGTGTGTGTGTGTGTGCGCGCACGCGCATGTGTATCTGGGCAGAGCGCAGCTGTCCGCAGCCTGGGGCCCGCAGGCCGGATCCACACTGGCAGCCGGCTCCACTGCTAAGCAGGGAGTGGGAAGGCCCGGGCCTGGCTCCCAGCCGGACTAGGGAAGCGGCCCTGGTGTAACAACCTGGGCCTTCGCAGCCCTGCCCTCCATGGAGCGATAAGAAGTACCCAAAGCTTCTTTACAACCCAGGCACGTAAAGGTGCTGTCTAACCTAAACTCTTCCCATCCCAAGTTAGATGAGCTACAAGGTAAATGTGGCAGGTGGCTACATGGGCGCGCCTGCAGAAGTTCACGTCTAAACTCTGCCCTTGTGAGCTCAGTCCTGAGTCCCAGGATGGGAGGCTGCAGGGGGAGGAGGAAGAAGTGCTCTAGGCACAGCAGACCCCAACCTGACACCCCAATGCTTAAGCAAGCCCCCTACCCTGAGGGCGCTGCGGGGACAGAGGGGATAATGCATGAGGCGTGCCTCAGTGCCCACTCGGGACCCCCACAAAGCCCGTGCCAACAGGTCTACGCTAAACATGAGGACGTCTGCTCTGAGAGCAAAACAGATATTTAAAGTGATACCACGCCACGTCAGGATTCGAAAAGCCCTGCACTGTCACCTCGGGCTCCGCTCCAATCTCTCTGGTCCTCTGGGATTCCTTCCCCATCTCTGGGACCGGACCTGGTCTTCAGACGCATATCAGGTACCTGCCTGATTAACGTTTACCTGCCCCTACTGCCCCGCCACTGGACTAAAGCTTCACCAGGACGAGGACGATGCCTGATGGCCGTTTATGCCCTGCACTAAGCATACTGCCTGATACATATGGGCTCCACCAAAACTTGCTGACGGAATGAATGAAAGAATCAGCCGGTCAATCTGGAACAAAGCGTGAAACACCAAGGACCCTGCGGCTCCTGGAGTGACGCAATAAGAATTCGAAACAATGCAATTCCCAGGACTTAATCCCTTGAACTGAGTGTATGTATCCGCTTCAAAATCACCACTCTGCGGCCACATCCCCATTTCAACAATAAGGCCACTTATTCTTTCGGTTCTTATTTGTACCCTGCCCTGTTCCCCAAATGACTAGAATATGTCCAATGCTGTTGCTGGCTGCAGCGCCCCCAGAGTGTCTGTCACAGGGCTTCTCACACACACACACACACACACACACACTCTTCTCACACACTCACACTCACATACACTCTCCCACTCACACCCTCATACCCTCCCCCTCTCTTTCTCGCATCTTCTCCGGTACGAGGAGTAGGTGGGCAGTGACAGAACGGACACGTGGGTTTCTCTCTCTTCTCTGCCAATATTCTTCTAAGATGACAATCAAAGTGGAGGAAGTATTGGGGCCACTAAAATAAAGTGCAAGAGAGGAGTACAACACGAGAGAGATGCCATCGGGTGTGTGGAGGTGTGGGAAGTGGACGGTCTGGGGTGTAGCAGAGTGGAGGCGGTGCCGGAGGCCCCAGGGCCCCGCGCCACCAGATACTCCTAGGATGAGGGTGGAGGGCCTGGAGGTGGGTGGGTGCGAGTTTAGGGCTGAGGCAGGCAGACGGAAACAGGCCTATACACAAAGCCATTAGACTCCCAGATCCCTACCCCTGTTTCAGAAGTATTTTCTGCAGAAACGGGACCAGTAGGGCTCAGGGCTCCAGAACACCAGACTGATGGGGAAGGAGGTGAAGGAGGAAGTAAGACTCCAGAGTGAAAGGAGGGGGTAACTATGCACAGTGACTGGTGACTGAATGGTGGCCCCCGCCAGGCTCACCCTCCTTCCTGCTTCTGGTACCTCGGCAGCCAGGTGTACCCTCTAAATGCTGGAAATTAAAGGATGCATCTCTGGAGAAACTAAAGAGTTCCAGAGAGAGGACCAGCACCTACAGGCTCTGTGGCCTCTGTTATCGAGGCCAGCTCCCTGCTGCATCACCCACTGTGCAGCCCGCAGGTCATCAGGCCTTACCCCACCGCGGGGCTCCGACCCCAGGAGCTAGGGCCTCACTCCTACCTGACAACAAAGGGTCACCAGGCATCGGGGGGAGTCTCAAATATGAAAGACAGGGCTCAAATTATTAGGAAAAGGGGAACTTGAAAATAGTACAGATAATAATGAGGAAACAGTGAAGGCTAAGGAACAACCAACCAACTCTATAATCAGTATCTTCAGAGGGATGAGTGACTACATTGCAACCACTGAACAAGAACAGAATAATGTGAAAAACATTTTAAAAGGAACAACTGAAGACAATGTAAAGAGCTTAGACATAAAAAACTTACGGCTAAAATAACAAATTCAAAAAATATATTGGAAGAGAAAGTTGAGGAAATCTTCCAGAAAGTAAAATACAAAGATGAAGAGGTTAACTAGAGGGGAAAAAACTAAGAAAACTGAAGAATCAGTACAACATCCAATTAATGAAATTTCCAGAAAGAGAAATAAAAAAAGGAACAAAAGGTGAGCCTCCACCTTAAAGTGGTCCTGAGAGTTCTAGCACAGTGAATAAAAAAGCCCCACCCCAAAGCAAAGCAATGGAGAATCCCACCACATTTGGGATGAAGAAACCACCTTTGAAACTTCCAGAGCGAAAGAACAGGCCACGTGCAGAGGAACGGAATCTGAATGCATCAGACTTCTCACCAGCAACACTGGAAACTAAGAGAACGACCTCTTCAAAATTCCGAGGAATTCTGGAATTCTCCACCTAAACCAACATCAAGTAAGCATGAAGGTAGGATAAAGACCTTTGCAGACGTGCAACAATTTGCTAAATTCATCCCCTGCCCACCCTTGAACCTACAGGAGGATGCATCAGCACGGCTGGGGATTGAATCAATAAAGAGGAAACCCTGAGCTCCAGGAACAGATCCCACACAGGACAGCCAGGGGACGGCAGTGGCACGTCCGCCGGGCAGGGCCTGGACAGGAGGGAAAGCAGAGAAGGTCGTGGAACAACCTTCCACGTACAGTATGGGAGTACAGTATGGGACTGTACTCCAGCACTGGGAAGAGATACAGACGGGCACGTGACGGACGTATCGGAGCATTTACAAATAAAACCAGAGGCGTAAAGCTGTTTGAAAACAGCTAGTAACTAGCTTGAAACTAGCTTGTTTCTAACAGCTGGTAACTGGCTTGAAAATTTTAAAGAAAAATGTTAAATTCTTGTATAAAAATCAGTAGGCACCTAGACAATAAAGCAAATGAAAGAAACAAGTCAAGAACTAATTCCAAGAAAAGGAAAGGCTTATAAGAAAGAAACTCCAGTCTGGTGCATTACTTGATTCAGTGGTACCCAATGTTTACATGTGTAAACACTGCCCACTAATTTACCAAAAATTGTGATACTGCCTGATAGGGGGAGATTATGAGAAAACTAAACGTGAGGATAAGTAGATCAAGAGATAAGCAGTATAGGGCTTCCCTGGTGGCGCAGTGGTTGAGAGTCCGCCTGCCGATGCAGGGGACACGGGTTCGTGCCCCGGTCCGGGAAGATCCCACGTGCCGCGGAGCGGCTGGGCCCGTGAGCCATGGCCACTAAGCCTGCGCGTCCGGAGCCTGTGCTCCGCAGTGGGAGAGGCCACAACAGTGAGAGGCCCGCGTACCGCAAAAAAAAAAAAAAAAAAAAGAAATAAGCAGTATAAACACATTATTTAGAAACATGGAGATGAAGTACCAGAAGTGAAAAAATCTAAAAGAGTTGAAAGTAACTGCCTCTGGGGAGTGAAAAATGGAGAGCGGGCAGGGACATGGCTGGGGGCAGCTATATTTTCTTATAAGTCTTTTAGTACTCTGATTTTTTAACCTGTACGTGTATCACTTTGTTAAAAAAAAAAACAAATTTTAATTTTAAAAAATCAGAGAGCTGGGAAAATGTCCCATGGAAGACAGTATGGGGGTATCATTCCTTTTAGAGGAACCATTACTATCAGGACCATCAGGGATGTTCCTACAGGCACATGACCCCGGTTCTAGGCATCTCTGTAGTGTGTGTCCCAATGCGTGACAATGTTCAAAGCCGAATGCGCCTTCTCCACTTCCGGTGTCCACCAGAGCTAACACGAGAATGAGGAGGGCCTGCAGCCCCGAGGCCGGTGTCTGCGAGTGGCAGCCCCCAGTCCTGCAGAACCAACGCCGGGACGTGGACAAGCTGCCTGCCCAGGGCGGGCTCAGCCTCTGCCTCACGCAGCCCAGGCCGCTGAATTCCTTCCTTCTCGGGCTCTAGCTCAGAGGTCAAATTCTGCACCGACACGCAGCAGTCCCAGAGGGACACGTGTGTTCAGGAAGCCCTGACGGCCCGCGGGGAGCGGGGCTGGCTACCTGCAGCTGGCTTATGGGGCAAGCCCGTGTGAAGGAATCCTGAGGTTAACTGTAGGAAACCCTCCCGGTCTGAGGACACATGGTGGGGCAGGAATTCCTGCCGAGTACTTACTGTCTGCCAGGCTCCGGTGGAAGCAGGTTATGTGCAGTTTCTCAGTGAATCCTCCCAACCACCCAATGGAATGGGTACTATTTACTACCCAGTTTACAGGTGACAAGATGAGGCTTGGAGAACCTCTGTAAACTCAAAGTCATTCACTGGTCAGAGCAGAGGTGGGTCTCCCTGCACCTTGCCTCTCCCCCCTCAGCACCCAGCAAGCAGAGCCCCCCCCACGGCCCACGGAAGGATAGTCAACCTCCCAGATCAAAACCAGGACACCCGTGGGCCCTGCCTTTGGGTCAGTTGAGAAGCCACGTGCAGGCCTCCCTGGACCCAAACACAAAGAACCACCCAGGGCCACTTTAAAGAAGCACCAGCAATGCCACAGTGAAAGGCAGCTGGGGGCACATGGCACAGGTTCAGACTGAATGCTGCAGGGAAGAGAGGGCTTGAGAACACTTCTGGAAGCATGTGGGTCTCGAGAGCTTCGCTCTGATGACAGAAGAAGAGAAGAAAACAAACTAATTGTAACGCTGAAATGACTGACTTATTTTGTGAGACTTAAATTTAAGCTAATAGCCCTAATGGTTTTAAAAGGTCCTGTACATTCAGGCAAGGCCTAGTGTTCTAATTACACTCTTTAACTTGCAGGACATGGGAATACCTGAGCTCACGCACACCGGGGGAGGCGGAGGAAAAGGTACTAGAGGATGCTGTCCCACAAGGACCAAGGAGTGCCCAAGCAGGCAGACCTGGGAAGAAAACATACTTGGGTTCATTTGCTCAGGACCTCGATGGAGAGGTGCATGGACTTATGGGAGATGCGGCACCATCATCATCGATGACCCTACTCTGCAGTCTATTCCACTGCATTCTCCATGCTGCAAGGATCATAACAACACCTAACATTTACTGTGTGTAAATTTACTGTGTTCTATGTGCCAGGACCTGCCCTAAGTATTTTATTCTCAAATTGTTAGTGTAAGTCACTCATTTAACACAACAACCCTATGAGTTACTGTAAGTAATAATCAGTTACTACCTGATTTTATAGATGAGGAAATTGAGGAACAAAAGGATCTTGGCTAAACAAATTATGGTATGTCTATGTAATGGAACACATATTCAGTTCTCAGAAAGGATGAAGTATGTCTATATATAGAATTATGTCCATAATTTATTAAGTGTGTGTGGGGGGAATCTTTTTACCAAAAAGCGTATGAGAGAATCCATATAAGGGGGAAATGGGCACACCAATTGCTCCTGAAATGAGTACTAAGTGGTACAGCCTTAAATTACATTAATTTGGTGCTGCATATCAAAAGCCTTAAAGATATATATGCTCTGTACCAAGGAATTCCACTTCTGGGCAGAGAGTCTGAGGAGATAATCAGTTCTGTGCACAAGAGTGGATCATCATTTGCTCCTTCGTACTGAGCTTCTGGGCGCCAGACACCGAAGAGGTGCAGAGGACAGAGGGTTGGACAAGACAGACTCGGTCCCTGACCCCATAGGGGTCATACTCTAGACGGGGGAAGATGCACAGTAAACAGGCGAACAAATAAACAAATATAAAAGATAATTTTAGGAGGTAATAAGCATCTTATATAAAAGAGGGTAATGGGGACAGTGACTGTGGGGAGGGAGAGGCTACTCAGGTGGGGGCCGGGGGGGCCTCTCTGAGGAGGTGACAGGAAGATGCTGGCATGAGATCTGGAGACAGAGCTGTGCGGGCGGCTGGCGGGGTGGTGTGAGGACGGCAGGGGGAGCAAGGCTGATGCGCGACAGGGGCAGAGAGAGGGGCTCGGGACTGGAGCCTGGTAGGGGGGACGGGTGCTGTCTAGACAGCGTAACGGCCAAAGTGGGGAGGGAGTGACACATTTCTGATGATTACAGGGCACCCTTACAACAGAAGACTCAGCAGCCTTTTCAAACAACTTTGAGGACAGGTATCTACTAACATGGGAAGTTCAGGGGAAAGAATAAGTTACAAAATGGTTTCTACAGTACAATCCCAGAATCTAATTTAAAAAAACGGTACAGATGAATTTATTTACAAAACAGAAACAGACTCACAGATCTCAAAACCAAATTTACCAAAGGGGAAATGTGGGAGGAAGTGATAAACTAGGAGACTGGGATTAACACATACAAACTTACTGTATATCAACACATAACTAACAAGGACCTACTGTAGCACAGGGAACTCTATTCAATATTCTGTAATAAGCTATATGGGAAAAGGATCTGGAAATGAATGGATATATATATATATATATATATATATATATATATATATATATATAGCCATCCAATTTACTTTGCTGTACACCTGAAACTAACACAACACTGTAAATCAACTATACTTGAATAAAATTTTTTTTTAAAAAGTACAATCTCATATTTTGTTTTTTAGAAGTTATCTATACAGAAAAGGATCTAGACAAATACAAAGCAAAATATTAACTACTGTTTGGTTCTGCACAGTCGAGATTATGGGTATTCTTTAATGTTATTTTTTTAAATTTATTTTTATTGAGGTATAACTGACATACAATATTACATTAGTTTCAGTTGTAAAACATAATGATTCAGTATTCTCTACACTATGAAATGATCACCACGGTAAGTCTAGTTAACATCCGTTACCATACGTACTTACAGAATTTGTGTGTGTGCTATGAGGCCTTTAGAGACCTACTCTCGCTGAGCAGCTTTCAAATATGTGATACAGTAACGTTAACTACAGTCACCATGCTGTTCATTACATCCCATGACTTATTTATTTTGTAACTGGAAGTTTGTACCTTTTCACTCTATATAGCTAAGAAAAACAAAAATTAAAAAAAATTTAATATTAAAAAAAAGAAAAACAACAATTTAAAAGACTTCATTTGATGGGATGAGAACTAAAGATATGCTGGATTTAAACCTGAGAAACACTTTGTAAATCAGCTCCCCAACTAAGCCCCCTGGAGAGGGTCTGTGCAGTAAATCCTTAAAACTGTCAGAGGTCCTTCAATGTCAGTATCAAGTACTCTTGCCCAAAGAGTAGCTCTTGAAAGACAGCTAACCACCGGTTTTTGTCAATCTGTTCACACCCTGGTGTTTTAAGAGAGCCCACCCACAATTCAAAGATGTGCTTGCCAGACAGAAAGCAATCAAAGGGGCCAGGACATTCCGCAGACATTCCAAAGGAAACATCTGGCAGACACTAGAAACAAGAGCGGCGTTCAAAGGGCTCCTGACGTGTTAGATCATCCTCTGCTGAAACACACACACTTGGCCCAGGTCAGACAGTGGCCAACCGTGGAGCCCCTTAAACCCTTATTCAGACCAGTGTGGGCACAACAGCCTTCTGGATCCCTAACAGGAGGTGTGCCCAAATGCTTTCTAAAAAACGATAAAGTGAAAAGAGCCTTCTGACTTATCTGCTGATGAGCCCAGGAATGCTTGCTTTTCGGTTCTGATTTATTTGCGTCATTTTACTGTTTTGAATCCTGATGGGAGACTCAAGTCTGCCCGGGGTCTTCAGCTGAAGTGTCTGATATTTCTTAGCAAGAGAAACGAACGTGCGGCTCTGTCCTGAGCCTGCCACTGCTCCCTCAGCCTCCGGGCTGTTGTCTGCACTCACGTCCCAGAGCACGGGCCGAGCTCTCCCTCTTTGAGCTCATCTTTCCTAATCTGCCCGGCGACCTCCTGCCTCCCCAGCTTTGCCCCCGGGGCTCCCTCTCATCACTCAGGGGGTGGCTGACAGAGTCCCACCCTGCCAGGCCTCCCTGCCCACACTAGCCAGGAGCGAACTCTCTTCTTCCAGGATCTTCCCTTCTGACGGCTGCGTGCATCAAACCTTCTCTAATATGGAGAAAACCATGAGATGGAGGAAAGAACTTGGATTTTTGGAGTCAAAAGGTGGAAACAACCCAAATGTCCATCAACTGATGAATAGAGGAACAAAATGTGATCTATCCATGCAATGGAATACTATTTGGCCATAAAAAGGGAATGAAGTACCGACACATGCTACAACATGGATGAACCTTGACAACGTTATGCTGAGTGAAACAAGACAATCACAAAGGGCCAGATACTGCACAATTATATGAAATGTCCAGAAAAGGTAAATCCACAGAGACAGAAAATAGATTGGTGGTTGCCAGGGGCTGGAGGCAGGGGGAGATGGGGAGTGACTGCTAACGAGTATAAGGTTTCTTTTTGTGGTGATGAAAATATTCTGAAACTAGACAGTGGTGAAGATTACACAACTCTGACTATAGGAAAAGCCACTGAATTATACACTTTAAAGGACGAACTTTATGGTATGTGAATTATATTTCAATAAAGCTGTGTTTTTTAAAAAAACTCTTAGCATAAGATCTGGCACGTGATAGACACTCCAAAAATGTTAGCTCTTTATTATTACTTCTGCTCCTTACATTTTTCAGAGTACATAGCCCAGGGCCTTGCTGGTAGGACACAATCAGATATCTGCCAGATGGCTGAACGAACAAGTAAAAGAATGTACAGTGTGAAAGATGTACACGGAGTGAAGGGGGGCACATCAGGGGCTGCATGGAACGGCCCTCTCTTTATTCCACCCTCCTTGCAGCTGCCGTGGTAACTGCAGGCACAGAAGGGACCGGTTCCTGGTGCTGGGCGGGGCGCAAGAAAGCAAAGGGTCCTGGAGACACCCCTGGAAATCAGGAGCCCTGCTTCTGTATCTGCTGACGGGGAAGGGAAGACACAGGAAAATCAGTTCCTGGGGACTGTGAGGCCCATGAGACAGGAAATGGGAAGGAAATAGGGGCAGGGCACTTGGCTGCATCAAGGGGGAATCTCCTCTGCATTCCTGGTGGTCAGGAGAGAGCACCTGGGTCACAAATGCTCCTGCCTCTGCCACCTGCAGCTAGCCACGCCAGGACACAGCACTGGACCTCCACAGACCCCACGGAGAGCAGCATCAGTGGCCTAGAGGTTCCCTCGTGGCTGGCTGGCACCCAGGTGGAGGGTGGGTTCCTCTCAGCCACAAGCACTCAATCTGTGACAGAGCTGCTGATGACACACCAGTGGCCGAGGCATGAACTACTCAATCAATAGCACACAGATACCTAGTAATCACTGTGGACCAAAAAATTAAACTAGAGCTCTGCCTCACATAAAAACAAATTCTAGGTGGATTAAAGATTAAATGTGAAAAGCAAAACTTTAAAACTTTTCAAAGAAGATGTAAACTATCTTTATGATTTTAATAGAGGGAATTATTGAAGAAATAAACACACATGTATAAGAAAATCCATAAAAGAGAAGACTGATGAATCTTACTATCCTAAAATTAAAAAACTTTGATACCACAAAGGTCACTCAAATAGTGAAGAGACAAGCCTCACACTGAGAGAAATGCATAACTGACAATGGATTAATATCCAAAATAAATAAAGAACCCCTGCAAATCAAGGAGAAAAAGAAATAAGTGAAAAGAAAAATTATATAGAATATGTAGAAGCCATATGAGAAAATGTTCACCCACTCTGGGAAAATACAAATTAAAAATGACAATTTTCTACCATTCACGGTAAATCATTGACTAAACCAAAACTATCTGACCAAAATGAGTGGGGCACAAGCTGGCATAGCCACTTTGGAGAATACATTTACTATGTTCAGTAAGGGGAAAATGACCCAGCAATTCTGCTCCTAAATTGTTCCCTAGAAAAGAAATTCTTAGCATAACGATATGAGGATGTTATTTGCAATACCGTTCATAGTAGTGAATTATTGGCGACAACCCAAATCTTCATCAACAGAAGGGTCCATAAATACATCACAGTATATTCATGCAACAGAATTCCACACAGCCTTGAAGACCCATGAACGGGAGCCACACATATCCCCAAGGATAAATCTCAAGAACAATGCTAAGCAAAAAACCAAGTTGAAAATATGTACAGTATGATATGGATTCCATATGACAGCATCTATATAAAAGCAGAAAAGAACATATAGGAATGATAAATACCGAACTCAGTGGTTACTCTGGCGCATGGAAGGACACGTGGGCCTGGAGGGTGCACAGGCACCAGTAACGTTTTGTTTCTTTTATTAAAAAAAAACCTCACATAAACCTGGTAAAACGTTAAGCCTTGGGAAAGATGCATGGCGGTTATGTGGGTCTTTGTTACGTTATTGTCTATACTTTTGTATATATATGAAATGTTCTGTATCACGATTTTTTAATTAAAAAAAAATCAGACGATAGAGACCTTAAAAATAAAGGAGTGAGGCATGCAAACACTCGCCAATGTGCACAAGGAGGAACGTTTCCAGAGGAGACACAGGAAGGACACCCGCTTAAATGTGAGTTTCAGGTAAGCAATGAATCATTTTTTTTCAAATTTTAAAAAATTTCAAATTTTTTCAGACTTAACTGGGTACGCTGTACTCTTATTCTTATTTGCTAAGCCTGGCGACCCAAACGAGGAGGCCTGTACTAAGGCTTTGTTTAGTGAAAAACCAGAATGAAACTAAAAGTTGAGCAGGGGGAGGATGCCTGCACAGAGCGCTCAGCCTACACGGACACCACACACGAGGAGTGGGAACGTGTGTGACCTACAATGCTGATCTAGGAAGAGCTAAATGACGCGTGCGTCCTTCGGTAAAGATGTAGCGAGAGCTCACTGCATGATCTAATTCATACTGAGAAGACAAGTTATGAAGCTGTAGTCCTGAAAGTTATTGACATGTGCAAATGCACGGGAGAAGGAAGAAAAAGCCAATGGATGACAGCAGCTAATAGAAATCAGAGCTGTGGTCGAAAGACGCTTGAGCTTTGGCTGTGTTGTTTGATATTTCTAAAATAAGAAGTTTTTGTATTCCTTTTTTTATTAAAAATAAATACAGGGGCTTCCCTGGTGGCGCAGTGGTTGAGAGTCCGCCTGCCAATGCAGGGGATGCAGGTTCATGCCCCGGTCCGGGAAGATCCCACATGCCGCGCAGCGGCTGGGCCCGTGAGCCATGGCTGCTAAGCCTGGGTGTCCGGAGCCTGTGCTCTGCAAACAGGAGAGGCCACAGCAGTGAGAGGCCCACATACCGCAAAATAAATAAATAAATAAATAAATAAAATTTCTTGCAAAAGGAAAAAACAAGCCTAGCGGGATATTTCCAAACTGTTAATAATATGTGCAGGATTACAGGGAAGAAAAGGTAATATTTTTGCTCTTTATTTCTGTAATTCTATATGATTTGGATTTTCTGAAATGAGCTTTTATAATTTTTAAAATGTCATGAAGATACTGTTAATTTACCAAAAAAAGGCAGGGTTCACTGATTCTCTCTCTATCACGGAATCCGGAGAGTAAGAATTTCGTTATGGAGGATGAGTCTGCCAAGCAGAGGAAGGAAAAGAGAACAAAAGAGAAGCTGCTGCTGAAGCCTAGCTCAGCCCCTGAAGACCACCCTCTCTGTCCCGGCTAACCATGGCACAGTGTTCCAATGTCCCTTTCTGGCTATGAGCTAACAACCTAGGCCTCACACGGCCCAATACCTACTCTCCTGGGCCAGGGAGGCAGAACACAGCAGCTTAAAACATGGGCTTTGGTACAGGACAGATGTGAATTCAAATCCTGGCTTTGCCACTTAGTAGCTGTGTGACCTTGGCTGAGCGCCTCAACCTCTCCGAGCCTCAGCTTCTGCCTCTGTAAATGGAGACAATAGGTTCTATCTCACGCAGTTGTAGTAATAATTAAAAGAGGCAATTATGAGCCTTGCCGAGCACCTAGCATACAGAAAACACTTCCTCAGTGGTAAATATTGCTGCTCACACTGTGTCAGAAGCACTGTGTCCCTCCCGTGCCGCAGTGGGGTGTGCTGGCTGACCTGGCTTTAAATAGAGACTTCAACCTATGGGTACAGTCATCACTAGGCTGCAATTCATCCCATCAGGCCACAAGTCTTTACTTTTCTTTCAGCAAATATTTACTAAGCACTTATGATACGCAAGGCATGGCACCATGCGCTTCAGCATATACAAGTATGAGTAAGACGCGGAACCTCCCTCAGAGGAAAGCCAGAAGATGTGATGAATCAGCAAGAGGGCACAACACTCAGAGGCAGGAGACCCACCTGTTGTGTGATCTTGAGCCCTTGAGCTCTCTGAGGTTGTTTTCTTATTTGTAAAATAAGACTATAATAGTATCTTCATGCGGTCACTCTGCGAAGTAGATACTATCTATGGAAGCAACTAGCACAGGGACAGACACAGCACGGATATTCAGGGTGTGGGGGGTGGGGGTGGGGCGAGAGAAGAATCAAAGGCAGCTTTAGGTGGGGGCCTCATAAAGCATCAACAGGCAGGAATGAAGCAGAGGAAGAGGGGAAGGCACGGCCCCAAAGAAGACAGGACCAGAAATGACAGGGGCCTGGGTCCTAAGAGGCCCCACTTGCGAGGAGCTGGGATGGAGGCACTCTGAGAGGAGACACACGGCAGGGTGCAGGAGCAGGGCAGGCCCAGGACTCAGGGCTCGCCCCTGGGCAAGAGGGAGAGTGTCTGGAGAGCTCAGAGCGGGAGGAGAAATTCTAAGAGTGATGCTTAAAGGAGAAAATCCAGAGCTGAGAAGGGAGGGACCAGAGTCCTCTGGAAGAGACTATCCAGGACACGAATGGTGAGGTCCTGCCCTCGGGTGGTAGAGACAGAAAAGGATGATGCAAAAGCTGAAGGGGCGGGGTGGGGGGG